>NC_074691.1:43898178-44110678 GCF_029448725.1 Salvelinus fontinalis | reverse complement strand
AGATAAGGCTGCGAGGTAATAATATTATATTGAGAGATAAGACTGCTAGGTAATAACATTATATAGAGAGATAAGGCTGCTAGGTAATAGTATTATATAGACAGATAAGGCTGCAAGGTAATAATATTATATAGAGCGATAAGGCTGCTAGGTAGTAATATTATATAGAGAGATAAGGCTGAGAGGCTACTATATTATATAGAGAGATAAGGCTGCTAGGTATTAATATTATATAGAGAGATAAGGCTGCTAGGTATTAATTATACAGAGAGATAAGGCTGCGAGGGTACTATGTTATATAGAGAGATAAGGCTGCTAGGTATTAATATTATATAGAGAGATAATGCTGCTAGGTATTAATATTATATAGAGAGATAAGGCTGCGAGGCTACTATATTATATATAGAGATAAGGCTGCTAGGTATTAATATTATATAGACAGATAAGGCTGCAAGATAATAATATTATATAGAGAGATAAGGCTGCTTGGTAATAATGTTATATATAGAGATAAGGCTGCGAGGTAATAATATTATATAGAGAGACGAGACTGTGAGGCTACTATATTATATAGAGAGATAAGGCTGCGAGGCTACTATATTATATAGAGAGATAAGGCTGCTAGGTAATACTATTATATAGAGAGATAAGGCTGCTAGGTAGTAATATTATATAGAGAGATAAGGCTGCTAGGTAATAGTATTATATAGACAGATAAGGCTGCAAGGTAATAATATTATATAGAGCGATAAGGCTGCTATGTAATAATATTATATAGAGAGATAAGGCTGCTAGGTAGTAATATTATATAGAGAGATAAGGCTGAGAGGCTACTATATTATATAGAGAGATAAGGCTGCTAGGTATTAATATTATATAGAGAGATAAGGCTGCTAGGTATTAATTATACAGAGAGATAAGGCTGCGAGGGTACTATGTTATATAGAGAGATAAGGCTGCTAGGTATTAATATTATATAGAGAGATAAGGCTGCTAGGTATTAATATTATATTGAGAGATAATGCTGCGAGGTAATAATATTATATATAGAGATAATGCTGCTAGGTAATAATATTATATAGAGAGATAATGCTGCTAGGTAATAATATTATATAGAGAGATAATTCTGCTAGGTAATAATATTATATAGAGAGATAATGCTGCTAGGTAATAATATTATATAGAGAGATAATGCTGCTAGGTAATAATATTATATAGAGAGATAAGGCTGCTAGGTAATAATATTATATAGAGAGATAAGGCTGCTAGGTAATAATATTATATAGAGAGATAAGGCTGCGAGGCTACTATATTATAGAGAGAGATAAGGCTGCTAGGTATTAATATTATATAGAGAGATAAGGCTGCGAGGCTACTATATTATATATAGAGATAAGGCTGCTAGGTATTAATATTATATAGACAGATAAGGCTGCAAGATGATAATATTATATAGAGAGATAAGGCTGCTTGGTAATAATGTTATATATAGAGATAAGGCTGCGAGGTAATAATATTATATAGAGAGACGAGACTGTGAGGCTACTATATTATATAGAGAGATAAGGCTGCAAGGCTACTATATTATATAGAGAGATAAGGCTGCTAGGTAATTCTATTATATAGAGAGATAAGGCTGCTAGGTAGTAATATTATATAGAGAGATAAGGCTGCTAGGTAATAATATTATATAGAGAGATAAGGCTGCTATGTAATAATATTATATAGAGAGATAAGGCTGCTAGGCTACTATATTATATAAAGAGATAAGGCTGCGAGGCTACGATATTATATAGAGAGATAAGGCTGCTAGGCTACCATATTATATAGAGAGATACGGCTGCTATGCTACCATATTATATAGAGAGAATTGGCTGCTCGACTACTATATTATATATAAAGATAATGCTGCTAGGCTACCATATTATATAGAGAGATAAAGCTGCTAGGCTACTATATTATATATAAAGATAATGCTGCTAGGCTACCATGTTATATATAAAGATAATGCTGCTAGGCTACCATATTATATAGAGAGATAAAGCTGCTATGCTACCATATTATATAGAGAGATAAGGCTGCTAGGCTACTATATTATATAGAGAGATACGGCTGCTAGGCTACCATATTATATATAAAGATAATGCTGCTAGGCTACCATATTATATATAAAGATAATGCTGCTAGACTACCATATTATATAGAGAGATAAAGCTGCTAGGCTACCATATTATATAGAGAGATAAGGCTGCTATGCTACCATATTATATAGAGAGATAAGGCTGCTATGCTACCATATTATATAGAGAGACAAGGCTGCTAGGCTACTATATTATATAGAGAGATAAGGCTGCTAGGCTACCATATTATATAGAGAGATAAGGCTGCTAGGCTACTATATTATATAGAGAGATAAGGCTGCTAGGCTACTATATTATATAGAGAGATAAAGCTGCTAGGCTACTATATTATTCAGAGAGATAAAGCTGCTCGGCTACCATATTATATAGAGAGATAAAGCTGCTAGGCTACTATATTATATAGAGAGATAAGGCTGCTAGGTAATAATATTATATAGAGAGATAAGGCTGCGAGGCTACTATATTATATAGAGAGATAAGGCTGCTAGGCTACTATATTATATAGAGAGATAAGGCTGCTAGGCTACCATATTATATAGAGAGATACGGCTGCTATGCTACCATATTATATAGAGAGAATTGGCTGCTCAACTACTATATTATATATAAAGATAATGCTGCTAGGCTAGCATATTATATAGAGAGATAAAGCTGCTAGGCTACTATATTATATATAAAGATAATGCTGCTAGGCTACCATATTATATATAAAGATAATGCTGCTAGGCTACCATATTATATAGAGAGATAAAGCTGCTATGCTACCATATTATATAGAGAGATAAGGCTGCTAGGCTACTATATTATATAGAGAGATACGGCTGCTAGGCTACCATATTATATATAAAGATAATGCTGCTAGGCTACCATATTATATATAAAGATAATGCTGCTAGGCTAGCATATTATATAGAGAGATAAAGCTGCTAGGCTACCATATTATATAGAGAGATAAGGCTGCTAGGATACTATATTAAATAGAGAGATAAGGCTGCTAGGCTACTATATTATATAGAGAGATAAGGCTGCTATGCTACTATATTATATAGAGAGATAAGGCTGCTAGGTAGTAATATTATATAGAGAGATAAGGCTGCTCGGCTACTATATTATATAGAGAGATAAGGCTGCTAGGCTACCATATTATATAGAGAGATAAAGCTGCTAGGCTACCATATTATATAGAGAGATAAGGCTGCTATGCTACCATATTATATAGAGAGATAAGGCTGCTATGCTACCATATTATATAGAGAGATAAGGCTGCTAGGCTACTATATTATATAGAGAGATAAGGCTGCTAGGCTACCATATTATATAGAGAGATAAGGCTGCTAGGCTACTATATTATATAGAGAGATAAGGCTGCTAGGCTACTATATTATATAGGGAGATAAAGCTGCTAGGCTACTATATTATTCAGAGAGATAAAGCTGCTCGGCTACCATATTATATAGAGAGATAAAGCTGCTAGGCTACTATATTTGCAATCGGGGTAGTTTCCCAGTTTCATCTATTGTACAGAGAGACTTCTTTCAGTGTTTTAGTTGATTGAAAGACAGAGTTCTCCTTTCTGTATAATGATGACAGATCAGAGTCAGTAGGGATGAACAGGGATGTTCTCTTGATAAGTGCGTGAATTTTGCCATTTTCCTGTCAAAATGTAACAAGTGCCTTTGGGTATCACAGAAAATGTATGGAGGCCCCGTGGCTGGAGGTACAGCAGTAGTAGTAGCCTACGAAAGTAACTCAGTAAGAAACAATATTGTTGATTTGATCACAGAGGATATCCGCCTCGCAATCTCCAAAATAAAACAGCCACAGGACAATTTTGTTTTCGAGGCTGAAACTTTAGAGACATAGCTGGCTAACGACCTTCTTTTGCACATGGAATAAAACGGTGGACATAGACTTGCTACTAGCTAGCTAGCTGGGATTTTCTACCAGGAATCTGCCTCCAGAAAAAGCTTCTACCAAGCGGGTGTGACACCTACTCCCATTGCCTGCTGCACTGCTGCCTGGATTCCACCTGGCGATCTGTTCACCGTCTGCCCTGGTCTGTCTCCCCCTGTCTCCCCCTGTCTGGTGCAGGTACCCCCACCACCCTCCCCCCTCTCTCCCTGGGCTGTCTCCCCCTGTCTGGTACAGGTACCCCCACCACCCTCCCCCCTCTCTCCCTGGGCTGTCTCCCCCTGTCTCCCCCTGTCTGGTGCAGGTACCCCCACCACCCTCCCCCCTCTCTCCCTGGGCTGTCTCCCCCTGTCTCCCCCTGTCTGGTGCAGGTACCCCCACCACACTCCCCCCTCTCTCCCTGGTCTGTCTCCCCCTGTCTCCCCCTGTCTGGTACAGGTACCCCCACCACCCTCCCCCCTCTCTCCCTGGTCTGTCTCCCCCTGTCTGGTACAGGTACCCCCACCACACTCCCCCCTCTCTCCCTGGTCTGTCTCCCACTGTCTGGTACAGGTACCCCCACCACACTCCCCCCTCTCTCCCTGGGCTGTCTCCCCCAGTCTGGTACAGGTACCACCACACCACACTTCCCCCTTTCTCCCTGGGCTGTCTCCCCCTGTCTCCCCCTGTCTGGTGCAGGTACCTCCACCACACTCCCCCCTCTCTCCCTGGGCTGTCTCCCCCTGTCTGGTACAGGTACCCCCACCACACTCCCCCCTCTCTCCCTGGGCTGTCTCCCCCAGTCTGGTACAGGTACCACCACACCACACTTCCCCCTTTCTCCCTGGGCTGTCTCCCCCTGTCTCCCCCTGTCTGGTGCAGGTACCTCCACCACACTCCCCCCCCTCTCCCTGGGATGTCTCCCCCTGTCTCCCCCTGTCTGGTACAGGTACCCCCACCACACTTCCCCCTTTCTCCCTGGGCTGTCTCCCCCTGTCTGGTGCAGGTACCCCCGCCACCCTCCCCCCTCTCTCCCTGGGCTGTCTCCCCCTATCTGGTGCAGGTACCCCCACCACACTTCCCCCTTTCTCCCTGGGATGTCTCCCCCTGTCTGGTGCAGGTACCCCCACCACACTCCCCCCTCTCTCCCTGGGATGTTTCCCCCTGTCTGGTGCAGGTACCCCCGCCACCCTCCCCCCTCTCTCCCTGGGCTGTCTCCCCCTGTCTGGTGCAGGTCCCCCCACCACACTTCCCCCTTTCTCCCTGGCCTGTCTCCCCCTGTCTGGTGCAGGTACCCCCACCACACTCCCCCCTCTCTCCCTGGGCTGTCTCCCCCTGTCTGGTGCAGGTACCTCCGCCACCCTCCCCCCTCTCTCCCTGGGCTGTCTCCCCCTGTCTGGTGCAGGTACCCCCGCCACCCTCCCCCCTCTCTCCCTGGGCTGTCTCCCCCTGTCTGGTGCAGGTACCCCCACCACACTTCCCCCTTTCTCCCTGGGCTGTCTCCCCCTGTCTGGTGCAGGTACCCCCGCCACCCTCCCCCCTCTCTCCCTGGGCTGTCTCCCCCTGTCTGGTGCAGGTACCCCCACCACACTTCCCCCTTTCTCCCTGGGATGTCTCCCCCTGTCTGGTGCAGGTACCCCCACCACACTCCCCCCTCTCTCCCTGGGCTGTCTCCCCCTGTCTGGTGCAGGTACCCCCGCCACCCTCCCCCCTCTCTCCCTGGGCTGTCTCCCCCTGTCTGGTGCAGGTACCCCCACCACACTTCCCCCTTTCTCCCTGGGCTGTCTCCCCCTGTCTGGTGCAGGTACCTCCGCCACCCTCCCCCCTCTCTCCCTGGGCTGTCTCCCCCTGTCTGGTGCAGGTACCCCCGCCACCCTCCCCCCTCTCTCCCTGGGATGTCTCCCCCTGTCTGGTGCAGGTACCCCCGCCACCCTCCCCCCTCTCTCCCTGGGCTGTCTCCCCCTGTCTGGTGCAGGTCCCCCCACCACACTTCCCCCTTTCTCCCTGGCCTGTCTCCCCCTGTCTGGTGCAGGTACCCCCACCACACTCCCCCCTTTCTCCCGAGCTTTCTCCTCCAGCACACATGCACTTGCACGCACACCGCAGACTTTGGACTGATCTGAATTTCATGTAGGCTAATTTCATGTAGGCTAATTACTCAGAAATTCTTTAATTAAGAACCAGTGTATCTTTCATTTGCTGTACAACATGTATTTTTTAGTAAAGTTTATGATGAGTTCTTTGGTCAGATTAGGTGAGTGTCAGAAATATATCCGGACATTTTGGTGCATTGTGGCTACGTATTCACAATGTAAAACCACGATTTGTAGCTCTAAATATGCACATTTTCGAACAAAATATAAATGTATTGTATGACATGATGTTATGACTGTCATCTGATGAAGTTGTCCAAAGGTCAGTGATTAATTTTATCTCTATTTCTGGGTTTTGTGAAAGCTATGTTGGCGGTGAATAAATGGCGTTGTGTGTTTGGCTATTGTGGTGAGCTAATAGAAATATATATTGTGTTTTCACTGTAAAACACTTAAAAAATCGGAAATATTGGCTGGATTCACAAGATGTTTATCTTTCATTTGCTGTACACCATGTATGTTTCATAAATGTTTATTTCACGTTGCTCTCTGTAATTATTCTGTCTGATTTGGTGCTATTTTTGACGGTGACTGCAATGTAAAACTACGATTTATACCTCAATTATGCACATTTTCGAACAAAACATAAATGTATTGTATAACATGATGTTATAAGACTGTCATCTGATGAAGTTGTTCAAGGTTAGTGATTAATTTTATCTCTATTTGTGGGTTTTGTGAAAGCTACCTATGCGGTGGAAACATGGTGAAAACATGGCGTTGTGTGTTTGGCTATTGTGGTGAGCTAATATGAATACATATTGTGTTTTCGCTGTAAAACATTTTAAAAATCGGAAATGATGGCTGGATTCACAAGATGTTTATCTTTCATTTGCTGTATTGGACTTGTGATTTCATGAAAATTATATTATATGATATCCCTGTCGCGTTAGGCTAGGCTATGTTAGTCAGCTTTTTTGATGAGGAGGATCCCGGAACCGGGAGAGTGACTCGTTAGAGGTTAAGGAATAGTGTTTTGAACACTGATGTTAACCTTTCACGTTATAACCTTTTTCATTAACTTCTCTAGGATAGGGGGCAGCATTTTCACATTTGGATGAAAAGCATACCCAAATTCAACTGCCAGCTACTCATCCCCAGAAGATAAGATATGCATGTTGTTAGCAGATGTGGATAGAAAACACTCTGAAGTTTCTAAAACTGTTTGAATCATGTCTGTGAGTATAACAGAACGTATGTAGCAGGCAAAACCCTGAGGACAAATCATTCAGATTTTTTTTTTTGAGGTCACTCTCTTTTCAATGGATTTTCATTGGGAATACAGATTTTTAATTGACCTTCTTGCAGTTCCTACCGCTTCCACTGGATGTCAACAGTCTTTAGAAATTGGTTGAGGGTTTTTCCTTTGTGTAATGAAGAAGTACGGCCATTTTGAATCCGGGTCACTTGTTGTGTACTGTTTGTTAGAGGCTAATGACCAGAAAGCTAGCTACAGATTGTTTTAATCCTGTATTGAACACAGATCATCCCGTCTTCAACTTATTTGATCGATTATTTACGTGAAAAAAAAACTAAAGTTGTATAACAAAAGTAGTTTGAAATGTTTTGGAAAAGTTTACAGGTAACTTTTGAGATATTTTGTAGTCACGTTTCACGAGCTGAAACCGGTGTTTTTCTGGATCAAACGCGCCAAGTAAATGGACATTTTGGATATATATCGACGGAATTAACACTTTTGGATAAATAGCGTGCCCAATTTCAACTTCCTTCTACTCATCCCCAGAATATAAGATAATAATGCTTTCTGGTCACGCGCCTCCAACAAACAGTACACTTCACTGGAGCCTTATTCTGAACATGGCGACTTCTTCATTTCTCAAAGGAAAAACCTAAACTAATTTCTAAAGACTGTTGACATCCAGTGGAAGCGATAGGAACTGTAGGAAGGAACCTTAGAAATCTGGATTCCTAATGAAATTTCATTGAAAAGAGAGTGACCTCAAAATAAAAAGATCTGAATGGTTTGTCCTTGGGGTTTTGCCAAATAAGTTCTGAGGTGCTGGGTTCCTGCTGAAGACATCCTCGACCCGGGCCTCATCGCCCACTTTCACCGCTGGCACCCCGGTCAGCCAGGCATGCGCCCAGGTAGGACGCCAAGTGGTGCCCCTAGAGGGAGGGGTATTGGCACACCCTGATCTGTTTCACCTGTCTTGTGATTGTCTCCACCCATCTCCAGGTGTCACCTGTTTCCCCATTTGTCCCAGTGTATTTATTCCTGTGTTCTCTGTTTGTCTTTTGCCAGTTCGTCTTGTCAAGTCAACCAGCATGCTTTTTCCGTGCTCCTGCTTTTTCCTTATCTCCGTTTTTCTAGTCCTCCCGGTTTTGAACCTTGCCTGCCCTGACCTCGAGCCTGCCTGACACTCTGTACCTCCTTGGTTTATGATATTTTGCCTGTCTACGACCTGTTTCTTGTCTGCCCCTGGATTATAATAAATATCAGAGACTCAATCTATCTGCCTTCTGTGTCTGCATATAGGACGAGCGATGTCAGAGTGGAACGGACTAAGATACAGTAGAATAGTATATAATAGAGTATATACATGTGAGATGAGCAATGCAAGATATGTAAACATTATTAAAGTGACTAGTGTTCCACTCCTTAAAGTGGCCAGTGATTTTTAGTCTATGCCTATAGGATGCAGCTTCTAATGTGCTAATGATGGCTATTTAACAGTCTGATGGCCTTGAGATAGAAGCGGTTTTCCGGTCTCTCTGTCCCAGCTTTGATCACTGTCTGTGTGGGTGGTCCATTTCAGTTTGTCAGTGATGTGTGCGCCAAGGAACTTGAAGCTTTCCAACCTTCTCCACTGCGGTACCTTCGACGTAGATAGGGGGGTGTACCCTCTGCTGTTTCCTGAAGTCCTCGATCATCTCCTTTGTTTTGTTGACGTTGAGTGAGAGGTTGTTTTCCTGACACCACACTCCGAGGGCCCTCACCTCCTCCCTGTAGCGCTCTCGTCCTCATTGGTAATCAAGACTACAACTATTGTGCCGTCTGCAAACTTGATGATTGAGATGGAGGCGTGCTTGGCCTCGCAATTATGGTTGAACAGGGAGTACAGGAGGAGGCTGAGTACGCACCCTTGTGGGGCCCCAGTGTTGAGGATCAACGGAGTGGAGGTGATGTTTCCTACCTTCACCACCTGGGGGCGGCCCGTCAGGAAGTCCAGAACCCAGTTGCACAGGGCTGGGTTCAGACCCAGGGCCTCGAGCTTAATGCTGAGTTTGTAGGTTACTATGGTGTTGAATGCTGAGCTATAGTCAAAAAGTATTCTTACATACGTATTCCTATTGTCCAGATGGCATAGGGCAGTGTGATGGCGATTGCATCGTCTGTGGATATTTTGGGGCGGTAAGCAAATTGAAGTGGGTCTAGGGTGGCAGGTAAGGTAGAGGTGATATGATCCTTGGCTAGTCTCTCAAAGCACTTCATGATGACAGAAGTGAGTGCTACGGGGAAATAGTCATTAAGTTCAGTTACCTTTGCTTCCTTGGGTACAGGAACAATGGTGGCCATCTTGAAGCATGTGGGGACAGCAGACTGGGATAGGGAGAGATTGAATATGTTCGTAAACACACCAGCCAGCTGGTCTGCGTATGCTCTGAGGACGCGGCAATGGAAGCCATCTTGGCCGGCAGCCTTGCAAGGGTTAACACATTTAAATGTTTTACTCACATCTGCCACGAAGGAAAGCCCACAGTCCTTGGAAGCGGTCTGCGTTGGTGGCAATGTGTTATCTTCAAAGAGTACGAAGAATGTGTTTAGCCTGTCTGGAAGCAAGACGTCGGTCTTGGCGACATGGCTGGTTTTCCTTTTGTAGTCCGTGATTGTCTGTAGTCCATGCCACATATGTCTCGTGTCTGAGCCGTTGAATTGTGTTACGTTCCCCAGTTTCTGTGTTGTGGTTTGTGTATTAGTATGTATGTGTGTGTTTCAGGATGGCTTCCTGAAATTCCCCCAAGCAGCTGATTGGTCGGCCCCCATTGCTAATTGGAAAGCTGACCCCGCCCCCTCGTCAGGAAACAGCTGTCTTCAATTACAGACTCCTTCTGAAGCATTATAAGCCAGTGTTCTGTTGCTCAGAAGAGAGATGAGGGTGATATCCTATGTTGGTTGTTTTTAGGAGAGAGATGATTAGTGTGTCCTGTGTTGGTTGAGTGAAAGAGCTGATTGGTTGTGTCTGTTGTGTGTCAATAGGATGCAGTGTTTTGATTATTGAACTCGTTTGGATTATTCTGTTTAATTAAGGGGAAGGCACCTAGGGAGTGCTTAGGCAAGAGGCCCGCAGGCATATATAACCCCTAGTATTCACTGTCTATGCACACTAGGTAAGACCTGGGCGGACCACCCCCTGTATTTTGGTTAGTGCACCAGGTGGTGCTAGTTAGGTAAGTAGTGGGTAGGCAGGTAAGGTAGGAGAGGGGGCTTTGACATTTACTTTCTTTGCTTTGGTTCCGTTCAGCCCCTTTTCCCCAACATTACCGTGTGACGGAATAAATTCCTAGTAAACGGTAAATTCTATGCCTTCTGTCATCCTTACTCGCACCTACAATCCCATACCTCTTTCACCTCACGGGGAGTTGAGTTGTAGCAGGCTGTTGTGTTCCCTCTTCCTAGAGGTGTACGTAACAAATTGCGACTCCACTTTGTCTCTATACTGACGTTTAGCTTGTTTGAGTGCCTTGCTGAGTGAATAACTACGCTGTTTGTATTCTGCAATATTACCAGTCACCTTGCCATGGTTAAATACGGTGGTTCGCGCTTTTAGTTTTGCGTGAATGCTACCATCTATCCATGGTTTCTGGTTAGGGTAGGTTTTAATAGTCATAGTGGGTGCTACATCGCCTATACACTTCCTTATGAACTCAGTCACCGTATCCGTGTACACGTCTAGATTATTTCCGCAAGCTACCCGGAACATATCCCAGTCCACATGATCACAACAATCCTGAAGCGTGGATTCCGATTGGTCAGACCAGCGTTGAAGAGTATGAAGCACGGGCACTTCCTGTTTGAGTTTCTGCCTATAGGACGGGAGGAGCAAGATGGAGTCGTGGTCAGGTTTGCCGAAAGAAGGTCAGGGGGAGGGCCTTGTAAGCATTCCGGAAGTTTGAATAGCAATGGTCAAGTCTTTCTAGTGCGAGTAGGACAGTCAATATGGTGATAGAACTTCGGCCACCTAGTCCTCAGGTTTGCTTTGTTAAAATCCCCAGCTACAATAAATGCTGCCTCAGGGTATATGTGGTTTTCAGTTTGCATAAAGTCCAGCTTTGAGGACCGTTGAGGATTCGGCTTGAGTTGGGATGTAAAAAGCCGTGGCGATGACAGAGGAGAATTCTCTTGGGAGATAATATGGTCAACATTTAACTGTGAGGTTTCTAGGTCGGGTGAACAAAAGGACTAGTTCCTGTATGGTTCTAGAATTACACCACGAGTCGTTAATCATGAAACACACCCCTCCGCCCTTCTGCTTCCCAGAGAGATATTTATTCCTGTCTTCGCGATGTACTGAGAATCCTGCCGGCATTACCGATTCCGACAGAGTATCCCGAGAGAGCCATGTTTCCGTGATACAGGCCCCGATGTCTCTCTGGAAAGAAGTCCTTGCTCTAAGCTCATCAACTTTGTTATCCAAACACTGAACATTAGCGAGTAATATACTCGGAAGCGGTGGGTAGTGTGCGCGCCTCCTAAGTCAAACCAGCAGGCCGCCTCGAGTGCCTTTCCTCCGCCTGCGATGTTTTGGGTCGGCCTCTGGAATAAGTTAAATTGCTCTGGGGAGAGTGAACAAAGGATCTGCTCCAGGGAAGTCGTAATACTGGTAGTTCTGGTGAGTTATCGTTGCTCTAACATCCAACAGTTCTTCCCGGATGTATGTAATGACACAAAACATTTCCTGAGCTAATGTAAAAAAATATTACATAAAAAAAAAAAAATACTGCAAAGTTTCCTAAGAGCTAGTTGCTATGCTGCCATCTCTGTCGGCACCGTTCTGTGCACGTGATTAGCATGTTTGTTTTGCCTACTTTATTCCAATATTTCTGTCATTCAGTGATATTTATTAGTCATTTGTAATGGATCCGTCCAGATGTGGTTAGAAAACAATGCATTTGGTGGACTCGGTAAGAGTCTACTGTCCTGCTGATAGCCCATCAAGGGTGCATGGCTTCTTTTGTATTCTTAAAAGAACTCCAGCACAAAGAAGAGAAGGGAGCCTTGAATAATTAAAAGGGTGTGAACGCTGCTGAATGGGTGTAGACAAAGAAGAGCTCTCCAATAGTAGTAGTAGTAGTAGTAAGACTCTTTAAACAATGCCACTTAATATAATGTTTACATACCCTACATTACTCATCTCATATGTATATGTATATACTGTACTCTATATCATTTACTGCATCTTGCCATCTTAATGTAATACATGTATCACTAGCCACTTTAAACTATGCCACTTTATGTTTACATACCCTACATTACTCATCTCATATGTATATACTGTACTCTATACCATCTACTGCATCTTGCCTATGCCGTTCTGTACCACCACTCATTCATATATCGTTATGTACATATTCTTTATCCCTTTACACTTGTGTGTATAAGGTAGTCGTTGTGGAATTGTTAGGTTAGATTACTCGTTGGTTATTACTGCATTGTCGGAACTAGAAGCACAAGCATTTCGCTACACTCGTATTAACATCTGCTAACCATGTGTATTTGACAAATACAATTTGATTTGATTTGATTAGTAGCTCTCCAAAAACAGTACCAAACTCACTTTTGAGGCCATTTTCTCAAAAGTGAGGTGACAAGTTAATCAACTTTCAAAGCAGGGGCCTCCCGGGTGGCGCAGTGGTCTAGGGCACTGCATCGCAGTGCTAACTGCGCCACCAGAGTCTCTGGGTTCGCGCCCAGGTTCTGTCGCAGCCGGCCGCGACCGGGAGGTCCGTGGGGCGACGCACAATTGGCATAGCGTCGTCCAGGGTAGGGAGGGTTTGGCCGGTAGGGATATCCTTGTCTCATCGCGCTCCAGCGACTCCTGTGGCGGGCCGGGCGCAGTGCGCGCCAACCAAGGGGGCCAGGTACACGGTGTTTCCTCCGACACATTGGTGCGGCTGGCTTCCGGGTTGGAGGCGCGCTGTGTTAAGAAGCAGTACGGCTGGTTGGGTTGTGCTTCGGAGGACGCATGGCTTTCGACCTTCGTCTCTCCCGAGCCCGTACGGGAGTTGTAGCGATGAGACAAGGTAGTAATTACTAGCGATTGGGTACCACGAAAATTGGGGAGAAAATGGGATAAAAAAATAAAAAATAATAAAAAAAAAACTTTCAAAGCAAAATTAATTTCCTATTGTTCCTCGACTGTAATGTATGATATACATTTTTTTAACTCTGTGTCTCTACTTTTATCCAATGTAAAAAAAAGCTATTTCTAATTTTGCTACATAAGACCGATGTGAGTCGGTCGTTCACGTAGTTCATAACTAGCTTACTGTTTCTTAACAAAGCTATTTGTTTTCTCGACTATGGTTTGTGTTGTGGTCTTGGTTGTTCTTCGTCGAGGAAATGTGGTGTTTGTCCTGTCTGAAATCTGGGTACCTTGTCTTACCGTAGCTTTGTCTATGGAGTAGCCTACCTAGACCGTTTTGCAATGCCCATTACATGCATTGTAAGGTAGTTAGCTAGCAGTGTGACAGTTTCCCAAAACTTGGCTTTGATCCTGCTTTGAACCAATTTAGCCAGCTACTGTATGTTTTGTGGAAGAATGTAGCTACAATATATTAAACATTGAGTTGGTACAGTCTTGTTGGGGTAACATTGGCTACCTAACTAGCTAGTTTGGTAGTAAACGTGATCAATGCATCTCATTGATTGTAGCTAGCAATGCAAATGAATGTGGGCAGCTTGTCAGTTTCCCAAAGTTTGCAGGGTTTTAAACATAACATAACTAACGATAGCTAGCTATGTTTTGTGTAAGAAAGTATGATATATTTTGGTGCATGAACTGGTCATACGCGACAGCTAATGTTACAGTCTTACGTTGGCTAACATTACCTAGCTAACGTTAGCTGGCTATCATAGCAGCCAAGGATGCTTATTTGTGCATATTTGTTTGTGCTTTGATTACACGCAAGAAGTCTAGGTCAGCAATTTACACATTATGAATACAGCCTTATATGAAAACGCTTATTTGGCAAAATATAGCTAGCATTCCTTTCTTGTTGGTTAGCTACCTATCCAATGTTAGCTCTCATCTGACTGGTATAATTTTATGTTAGCTAGCTAACAAGTTAGATACCTAGCTAATTGAAACAAAACCACATTTATTGACCAGCTACCTTCCTTTGCATGTTAGCTAGATTTCAACTGACTGGTGTTCGCTAGCTGCAGACGCTAACTGCTGGACTAGCTAGCTACCTAGCTAATCCAGGGGGAGGGGGTTACTAAGATATTTGATATTGAATTTTAAGAACCCTTGAAGTACAAGAAAAATACATACAAAAATGATTTGATGAAATATTGTATTTTGCCTTAGCCCGTACAAACGCATTGAATCACAGATAGTCCCCCAAAAAACAATCCAATATAAGTTTGTTCTGAAGTGTCTGTCCTATATCCGAGAGATAAGAAAGATCATGAAAAATAATGTATATCCTTTTTTATGTACTTAACCCCTTATTTTCGTCAGTCTATGTATTTCCATTAATTGTTTTAACTGGTACCGGGATACATTCAGTGAAGCCTGTGGGCATCCTAAAGCAAAACAACCGATATGTACGTGTTTGTGAGACTCTCGCCCTTCCACAGAGGGATCATAGTGTGTCGGCCAAACCGTTCGGACGCAACAGGCAATTTTGTGAGAAGACCGATTGTTGGGATGTCTCTGGGTCTGACAAACACCGCTCTAGCGCTGTCAGCTTTCACTGCAGAGGAAGTGCGAAACAGGCGTATGTGGTGGATTGAGACTCAACCAATGCAAAAAAAATCTCTAGATGGAACTGATAGATGGAACTGATAGATGGAACTGACAGATGGAACTGATAGATGGAACTGATAGATGGAACTGACAGATGGAACTGACAGATGGAACTGACAGATGGAACTGACAGATGGAACTGACAGATGGAACTGATAGATGGAACTGATAGATGGAACTGACAGATGGAACTGATAGATGGAACTGATAGATGGAACTGATGGAACTGATAGATGGAACTGATAGATGGAACTGATAGATGGAACTGATAGAACTGATAGATGGAACTGATAGATGGAACTGATAGATGGAACTGATGGAACTGATAGATGGAACTGATAGATGGAACTGACAGATGGAACTGATAGATGGAACTGATAGATGGAACTGATAGATGGAACTGATAGATGGAACTGATAGATGGAACTGATAGATGGAACTGATAGATGGAACTGATAGATGGAACTGATAGATGGAACTGATAGATGGAACTGATAGATGGAACTGACAGATGGAACTGATAGATGGAACTGATAGATGGAACTGATAGATGGAACTGATAGATGGAACTGATAGATGGAACTGATAGATGGAACTGATAGATGGAACTGATGGAACTGATAGATGGAACTGATAGATGGAACTGATAGATGGAACTGATAGATGGAACTGATAGATGGAACTGATAGATGGAACTGATAGATGGAACTGATAGATGGAACTGATAGATGGAACTGATAGATGGAACTGACAGATGGAACTGATAGATGGAACTGATAGATTTTAATGGGGATTTAAAAAAATGATAATTAGGGTGTTAACCTCAGAGGGGTGCGGGGGGCGAAATTAGGGTGTTAACTTCAGGGGGGGGGGGGGGGGAGTTAGGGTGTTAACCACAGGGGGGGGGGGGGGGCTAAGTTAGGGAGTTAACCTCAGGGGGGGGGCGAGGGGCGAAGTTAGGGTGTTAACCTCAGGGGGGGGCGGGGGGCGAAATTAGGGTGTTAACGTCAGGGGGGGGGGGGGAATTAGGGTGAATACCACCATATAGACAGATATATATACACAGTAGCATAGGTATGTTCCATACTCTTGACTGGCAGCATAGAGCAAGTAGCTGTGTTGCCGAGCAACCGACCCGGTGTCAGATCTCTGAGCTTCAGCTAAAAAAGATGTTGGCGTAGTCAGAAATTTTGCAAAAAGGTACAGAAATGAGCATGATAGAGCGATAAATTATACATTTAATCAAAACTGTTGCCCCTACAAACTTATTCAGTCTGAAACATGTCAAGTCTAATGGTCACTTTATGGACTTATTCAGTCTGAAACATGTCAAGTCTAATGGTCACTTTATGGACTTAGTCAGTCTGAAACATGTCAAGTCTAATGGTCACTTTATGGACTAGTCTCGTTCTTATCCGACGTCTAGATATTGTCTGGCCAAGAAATTGTATTTTAATGCTGAGGACCCTGTTAAAGATTCAGTATGTGGTTCTCGGCAACGGCCAGACGGCTCATGACCAGAGGCAGGGAGATATGACACTAACGGTGAGATTCAATCATCCTTATTGAGGTCACACCAACCAACAACATAGCATCTTAACTACTAACTACCAGTACTTTTGATCTGAAATATCAGTGTGTGTGTGTGTGTGTTCAGTGGGACTTGTCTGTGCTTATCAATGATATTGATTAGTGTACCTTATCTAATCTGTATGATAAATAATGTTATCTGTACTCGGTTTCATGAAGCTGAACACAGCGCTCAGTTCACCTAAGAGAAGGTATGTCTTTATTGTCAGGAAACACTTCCCTTGACTCTAAAGCTTCAGGGTTCCCAAACTGTTTCACTCAGGCCCCCAAACTCTTTCACTTCAGGGTTCCCAAACTGTTTCACTCAGGCCCCCAAACTCTTTCACTTCAGGGTTCCCAAACTGTTTCACTCAGGCCCCCAAACTGTTTCACTTCAGGGTTCCCAAACTGTTTCACTCAGGCCCCCAAACTCTTTCACTTCAGGGTTCCCAAACTGTTTCACTCAGGCCCCCAAACTCTTTCACTTCAGGGTTCCCAAACTCTTTCACTCAGGCCCCCAAACTCTTTCACTTCAGGGTTCCCAAACTCTTTCACTCAGGCCCCCAAACTCTTTCACTTCAGGGTTCCCAAACTGTTTCACTCAGGCCCCCAAACTCTTTCACTTCAGGGTTCCCAAACTGTTTCACTCATGTTGGGGAACATCCCAAGGCCTCCCTTCTAGCATTGGAGAACATCCCAAGGCCCCCCTTCTAGCATTGGGGAACATCCCAATCCCAAGGGATCCGTGACAGTACCCCCCCAACGTGCTGCACCAGCAGCGGGACAACACCGGCCTTTGGGACGACCACAGGGACACGTTGCACGACAGTGAAAATCCCTGGTCAGTGAATCATCCAGGATGTCCAACGCAGGAACCCAGCACTTCTTTGGGCCTTACCCCTCCCAGTTGATGAGGTACTGGAGACACCCCATCCGACGCCTCGAATCCAGGACTTCACGTCCATTTTCGTGAAGTACTGCGCCCTGTGCATTTGTTCGATGATGGCTGGGATGAAAAGTAAAGGATAGCTTAACGGTGGCTTTATTCAGAGTTCGATGATCAATGCAGGGGCGCAGTCCCCCATCTTTATTTATAACAAAAAAGAAGCTTGAGGAGGCTGGTGGCGTAGAGGGGAGGATAAACCCTGCTAGAGGCTGTCCTGTACGTAGGTCTCCATGACCTCGGTCTCCACATAGGAGAAGGGATAGACATGTACTCTCCTTTCGGTAACTCCACTTGAGGGGTGTGGTCTGGACTTTCCTCCATAGTGGTGTTGACAGACACCGCGGGACACCTCCCCTGGCACTCCTGCGACCAACCCAGCAGTCTCCCCTCGGACCAGGAAATATGAAGCTTATGCCAACACAACCAGAGGAAACCTAAAACAACAGGGGGTGACTATAATCAAAAAGGTGATCTGTTCTAAATGAGTGTCATGGGTCAGCAGAGAAACGGGAACAGTGATGTGATGTACGAGCCCTGTCGCTATTGGACGATTATCCAGGGCTCGAACCGGAATGGGTGACTGTAGTGGAACCAAAGATTCCCGGCAGCTCCGGATTCAAAATCAGAGCTAACAGGAGTGAGGGGCTAGGGTATTCAGGAAATGTAAATGGGAATACACTGGTTGAGTTGACAGAAAAGGAGGGCAGATCTTGCATCCTATCGGGGTTGGAGCAGGATAATTCCCTGGCTTGTTACCCCCTCCCATATTAGTGGATAGAGGGCAGGTTGGGGAGAAATGACTCCTTTCTGCACAATAGGAGCAGAGGCCCAGATTCCTCTTTTTCTTACACTCTGCCTCGGGCAAACATTCAGAACCCACCTCCATCGGCTGATGGCTGACGGCTACAGATGTAGCCATGGGCTCCGGATTCCACTCGGGTCTTCGCCAGGACTGCAGGAGGTTGACCAAACAAATCGCGATGCTGATGAGCTAATCGAGTGACAGGTTGTCACCACGGCAGGCTAACTCCATCTGTACCTCCTCCCGCAGTCCGCTGCGGAACACGTTGGCCAGAGCCGACTCGTTCCATCCGGTGGAGGCCGCGATGGTCTGGAACTCCAGAGCAAATTCCGAGGCGGTCTTAGCTCCCTGGCGTAGTCAGAGTAGGCGTTCACGCCTCTCTTGGCCCTCCACAAGATGAGCAAACACTGAGGGGAAGAGGGTGAGCTGCTAGTAGGACTCGACCTCGGGTCCGTCTGTTTCCAAGATCGCGGCGCCCCAGTCCTGGGCCTGTCTGGTCAATGCTGAGATGACGGTGGTAACCTTGTCACTCCCGGAGACATCTTCGGCGTAGCGAGTGAGCTACAGGTCGCATTGCAGAAGGAATCCCTTGCATCTCGCTGGAGCGCCGTCAAAGCGCACCGGGAGGGACAGGGGTATTCTGCAGACCAGCTCAGATGGGACGGAGGCAGGTATTGGTGTGGGGGCTGGTGCCGGAGACAGGAGGGACTGCACATTCCCCTCCAAACGCAGGATGGTTACCAGCACGCTGTCCATGGCACTGCCGAATCTGGAGACAGTCCTCTTGATGCTGTAGGGTTTCTACGATGTTCGACAGCTCGGTCTTGCCTGCTGTTTCCATTTAGTGGGTCGGTTATTCTGTCACGTTGTATAATGATTGGGGACAGGCACAGGAATACGTAATAGGGGGTTTTATTATCGCCACCCAAACAAAAGAGCTGAGGTGTAAACCTCTAAATACACAGGACGAGACCCATAAAATAAGTGCACAATAACACGTAGCATGGAAGCCGATGCAATAGCACAGGTACTCACACGACAAACGATGCAATAGCACAGGTACTCACACGACAAACGATGCAATAGCACAGGTACTCACACGACAAACGATGCAATAGCACAAGTACTCACACGGCAAACGATGCAATAGCACAGGTATTCACACGACAAACGATGCAATAGCACAGGTATTCACACGACAAACGATGCAATAGCACAGGTACTCACACGACAAACGATGCAATAGCACAGGTATTCACACGACAAACGATGCAATAGCACAGGTACTCACACGACAAACGATGCAATAGCACAGGTACTCACACGACAAACGATGCAATAGCACAGGTACTCACACGACAAACGATGCAATAGCACAGGTACTCACACGACAAACGATGCAATAGCACAGGTACTCACACGACAAACGATGCAATAGCACAGGTACTCACACGACAAACGTTGCAATAGCACAAGTACTCACACGGCAAACGATGCAATAGCACAGGTATTCACACGACAAACGATGCAATAGCACAGGTATTCACACGACAAACGATGCAATAGCACAGGTACTCACACGACAAACGATGCAATAGCACAGGTACTCACACGACAAACGATGCAATAGCACAGGTACTCACACGACAAACGATGCAATAGCACAGGTACTCACACGACAAACGATGCAACAGCACAGGTACTCACACGACAAACGATGCAATAGCACAGGTACTCACACGACAAACGATGCAATAGCACAGGTACTCACATGACAAACGATGCAATAGCACAGGTACTCACACGACAAACGATGCAATAGCACAGGTACTCACACGACAAACGATGCAATAGCACAGGTACTCACACGACAAACGATGCAATAGCACAGGTACTCACACGACAAACGATGCAATAGCACAGGTACTCACACGACAAACGATGCAATAGCACAGGTACTCACACGACAAACGATGCAATAGCACAGGTACTCACACGACAAACGATGCAATAGCACAGGTACTCACACGACAAACGATGCAATAGCACAGGTACTCACACGACAAACGATGCAATAGCACAGGTACTCACACGACAAACGATGCAATAGCACAGGTACTCACACGACAAACGATGCAATAGCACAGGTACTCACACGACAAACGATGCAATAGCACAGGTACTCACACGACAAACGATGCAATAGCACAGGTACTCACACGACAAACGATGCAATAGCACAGGTACTCACACGACAAACGATGCAATAGCACAGGTACTCACACGACAAACGATGCAATAGCACAGGTACTCACACGACAAACGATGCAACAGCACAGGTACTCACACGACAAACGATGCAATAGCACAGGTACTCACACGACAAACGATGCAACAGCACAGGTACTCACACGACAAACGATGCAATAGCACAGGTACTCACACGACAAACGATGCAATAGCACAGGTACTCACACGACAAATGGACATGGTAAAAATAACCGACAAGGACAATGGAGAACAGAGGGCACATATTAGTATGTTTATATCAGGTAGAAGGGGAACCAGGTGTGTGTAATGAAACAAGATAGTCCAGGGTTGGTAGTAATGATCCAGTTCAGTGACGCCTAGAAGGCTGGTGAGGTAGATCTCAGGAGCTGGTGAGGTAGAGCTCAGGAGCTGGTGAGGTAGAGCTCAGGAGCTGGTGAGGTAGATCTCAGGAGCTGGTGAGGTAGATCTCAGGAGCTGGTGAGGTAGATCTCAGGAGCTGGTGAGGTAGAGCTCAGGAGCTGGTGAGGTAGATCTCAGGAGCTGGTGAGGTAGAGCTCAGGAGCTGGTGAGGTAGAGCTCAGGAGCTGGTGAGGTAGATCTCAGGAGCTGGTGAGGTAGAGCTCAGGAGCTGGTGAGGTAGATCTCAGGAGCTGGTGAGGTAGATCTCAGGAGCTGGTGAGGTAGATCTCAGGAGCTGGTGAAAGGAATGAGCAGCAGGACCGGGGGGATCCGTGACACAATGTTGTTTCCTAGATGGCTATGATATGCAGTGTGTACCATGCAAGCAAATACACACACAGAGGCGTCACTGAACTGGATCCAGAGGGGATTAGGGCACATACCCCCTCAGATTTGTCCATTATAGATGTTTAGATGTTAAATTAATAACTAAACATTGAAGCCCATGCAGATCTTATTAAAAGATCTGTCAGCGATATTTTGGGTATATTTTGAGTAGGGGGCACACTGCCTGTACCCACCCTCCTATTCTCCATAGTAAGTGGTTCCTTTCAAGGTGCCTTATGGAGAAAAGGTTTGCCTAGTGTAGTGTGCGTGGACAGTATGGAGGGAGTGTAGAGTGACACACAGCATTTGATTTTAGCTGCCGGTGATGGGCAGGACTTGCAGGAGGTATGTTTTGTATTCATTTGATTAAGCTACATATGTAGCCTATTGACTCGTTGATTAATAAATAAAACGTTTGTTGTTTCTCTGTAATACCTGACCCTTAGTACTTCTATGACGTTGGCTTTAGCCAGCTAGATAGGCAATCAATCAAGTTAGCTCGTCTAACCATCTTGGCAAATTTACTATAATTTAGAAAAGCAAGGAATTACTGAATGATTCACATTCCTTTCAATCTTTTACGCAGATTTGAGGAGAAATAATTAGTTTCTTTTAAAAAAAAAAATACCACCAGTCAGGAGGATACAGACAGCTTAAGAGGTATACTTAGATGAAATGTAATCTGGCACTTTAGGATAATATATGTATATTAATTATGATGCCATGTTATGGGCCTGTATTGATGTGTGGTAAGATCCCATGTACTGAGTTGTAATGTGGATGTAATATCCTAGGCATGTATGTATGTATATATATATATATATATACATACAATATATATATTGAGATGTGTGATTTACAACAGTCAGAATGACACCATGATTAAAATTACAATTGAACAGGTAAAGTGTTATGTTAATACCCTATGCAGAAAGACATAGAATTATGCTTAAATCCAAGACTCTAGATTGCAGGAAAAAGCTCTCAGGTACTCAGGTACTTAGTGATATATAATGGGAGCATGATAACCCTGTACTCACACACACCACCATTATCGGCTTAGAGCTGCCCACTATCAGACAGAAAGATGACGGTAGAGAAAGTGTGTGTGTGTGTGTGTGTGTGTGTGTGTGTGTGTCTGTGTGTGTGTGTGTGTGTGTGTGTGTGTGTGTGTGTGTGTGTGTGTGTGTGTGTGTGTGTGTGTGTGTGGACAGAGATGTGTTTCCTCAAGGGAGATAATTAGTGCGTGAATATTCATATATGCAAACGCAACATGAATAATGTCCCTCCAAAGGTTAGCTCATTAATTACTAACTAACAATTAACAGAAATACTTTTATAATTAATTATTTTTTGCTGTTTCCTTGGCGCCAGTGTTCATGCATAACTTACAGGGAGGTCAGAACCTGTGTATATATGTGTGTGTTGCACATAGTCAACAGATCCGGTCTATTCAGTGGCTCCCAAGTGGTGCAATGGGCTAAGGCACTGCATCTCAGTGCTAGAGGCATCACTACAGACCCTGGTTCAATTCCAGGCTATAGGACAACTGGCCGTGATAGGGCAGTCATTGTAAATAAGAATTTGTTCTTAACTGACTTGCCTAGTTAAATTTAAAAAAAAAAATGCAAAGACATCTCAATTCTGTGTCCACAGATGCATGGAGAAATCCCTGCCAAATACACAGTGGTACTAGCCGTAGTTGGTTTTAATTCAAAGGCGTTGTGGTCTTTGAACCTCTGCCTTCAGTTTGATCAAATTCACTCTGAGATCCAACTCCCTGAATGTCCAAGCTACTACTGCGCTAAAACAAACACACCCTCTGTGGTGATCTGGGCCATGTCCCAACAACATGGTTCCTACTCTTGTTCCTTCAGGACCGTAGACCAGACGGACTACTGAGATGAGACACTGTGAAGAGACGACACAGAGAGGAGAGGAGACAGGAGAGATTCAGTCCTGTGGTCAGGTGCCACAGGACTTAGGAAAAGGAACTTAGGAAAATTGCAATATACTCAGAACAGGGCAGCACGGCTGGCCATAGGATGTACACAGGCTCAAAGTGGAGGAGAGATTGACTTCATCACTACTTGTTATTTGTGAGAGGTATTGACATGTTGAAAGCACTGAGCTGTATGTTTGAACTACTGGCACACAGCTCGGACACCCATGTATCCTCCACAAGACATGACACCAGGGATCTCGTCACAGTCCCCAAGTCCAGAAACAGACTAAGGGATGTGCACAGTACTACATAGAGCCATGACTACATGGAACTCTATTCCACAGTACTACATAGAGCCATGACTACATGGAACTCTATTCCACAGTACTACATAGAGCCATGACTACATGGACCTCTATTCCACAGTACTACATAGAGCCATGACTACATGGAACTCTATTCCACAGTACTACATAGAGCCATGACTACATGGAACTCTATTCCACAGTACTACATAGAGCCATGACTACATGGAACTCTATTCCACAGTACTACATAGAGCCATGACTACATGGAACTCTATTCCACAGTACTACATAGAGCCATGACTACATGGAACTCTATTCCACAGTACTACATAGAGCCATGACTACATGGAACTCTATTCCACAGTACTACATAGAGCCATGACTACATGGAACTCTATTCCACAGTACTACATAGAGCCATGACTACATGGAACTCTATTCCACAGTACTACATAGAGCCATGACTACATGGAACTCTATTCCACAGTACTACATAGAGCCATGACTACATGGAACTCTATTCCACAGTACTACATAGAGCCATGACTACATGGAACTCTATTCCACAGTACTACATAGAGCCATGACTACATGGAACTCTATTCCACATCAGGTCACTCATGCAAGCAGTTATTATCAAGATGGGGCCGACAGAGAGGGTTGCCTCCCTTCTAGTCCTTAGGAAACTATGCAGTATTTCGTTTTTTTTATGAAATCTTTCTTACATTGATGGCCCAGAAAATCTTAAGTGTTAATACATACAGCCGGGAAGAACTATTGGATATCAGAGTGACGTGAACTGACCAACATTACGACCAGGAACATGACTCGAAGCGGACCCTTTGTTCGGACCACCCAGGACATTGGATCTGGGTCCAGAGCCCGACCCAAAACAACGTCGCCGCAGAAGAGGAAGACGGAGCGGCCTCCTGGTCAGACTTCGAAGACTTCCATACCACCCACCACTTCTACATTTACATTTACATTTAAGTCATTTAGCAGACGCTCTTATCCAGAGCGACATACAAATTGGTGCATTCACCTAATGACATCCAGTGGAACAGCCACTTTACAACAGTGCATCTAAATCTTTTAAGGGGGGGGGGGTGTCAGAAGGATTGCTTTATCCTATCCTAGGTATTCCTTAATTAAAGAGGTGGGGTTTCAGGTGTCTCCGGAAGGTGGTGATTGACTCCGCTGTTCTGGCGTCGTGAGGGAGTTTGTTCCACCATTGGGGTGCCAGAGCAGCGAACAGTTTTGACTGGGCTGAGCGGGAACTGTACTTCCTCAGTGGTAGGGAGGCGAGCAGGCCAGAGGTGGCAGGCCAGACTTCTGAGTATATTACTCGCCAATGTCCAGTCCCTAGACAACAAGGTAGACAAAATTAGGGCAAGGGTTGCTTTCCAGAGACTAACATTCTCTGTTTGTCACACCCTGACCTTAGAGATCCTTTTTATGTCTCTATTTTGGTTTGGTCAGGGCGTGAGTTGGGGTGGGCATTCTATGTTTTGTGTTTGTATGATTTTCTATTTCTTTGTGTTTGGCCGGGTGTGGTTCTCAATCAGAGGCAGCAGTCTATCGTTGTCTCTGATTGAGAATCATACTTAGGTAGCTTTTTTCCCACCTGTGTTTGTGGGTAGTTGTTTTCTGTATAGTTTTAGTTACCTTACAAAACCGTTAGTTTCTCGCTTTGTTATTTTTGTTCTAGTGTTCAGATTTAAATGAACACATACCACGCTGCGCTTTGGTCCACTCCTTCATCAGACGAGCGTTACAGAACTTCCCACCACCAACGGACCAAGCAGCGTGGTAGAAAGGAGGATATGGGAGGAGATCCTGGCCGGAAGGGATCGCCTTCCATGGGAACAAATTGGGGGTGGGGGCACACAGGGAGTGTTGCTGAGTCAGGTTGGAGACCTGAGCCAACTCCCCATGCTTACCGTGGCGAGCGTCGTACTGGTCAGGCACCGTGTTATGCGGTGGAGCACACGGTGTCTCCAGTGCGCGTGCATAGCCTGGTGCGCTACATTTAAGCTCCCCGCATCTGCCGGGCTAGGGTGAGCATCCAGCCAGGAAGGGCTGTGCCAGCCCTGCTCTCCAGACCTCCAGGGCGTTTCCTCAGCCCAGGATATCCTGCGCCGGCTCTGCGCACTGTGTCTCCGGTGCGTCTGCACAGCCCAGTTCGTCCTGTACCTGCGACCCGCATCTGCAGGGCGAAAGTAACCATCCAGCCAGGACGGGTTGTGCAGGCTCCTAGCTCAAGACCTCCAGTGCGCCTCCACGGCCCAGTGTATCCGGTGCCTCTGCCTAGGACAGGGCCTCCTGTATGTCTCTCCAGCCTGGTGAGTCCTGTGCCTGCTCCTAGAATTAATCCTCCTGTGTGTCTCCCCAGCCTGGTGAGCCCAGTGACAGCTCAATTTACCAGACTGCCCATACGTCTCCTCCCTCCAGTCATGATCCATGGCAAGAAGCCTCCAGTGTTGATCCATGGCACAAATCCTCCAGTGATGATCCATGGCACGAAGCCTCCAGTGATGATCCATGGCAAGAAGCCTCCAGTGATGATCCATGGCACGAAGCCTCCAGTGATGATCCATGGCAAGAAGCCTCCAGTGATGATCCATGGCACGAAGCCTCCAGTGAGGAGTCATGGCACGAAGCCTCCAACGAAGACCTCCAGTCCGGAGCCTCCAGCCACGGCCTCCAGTCCGGAGCCTCCAACGACGGCCTCCAGTCCGGAGCCTCCAGCGACGGCCTCCAGTCCGGCGCCTCCAGCGACGGCCTCCAGTCCGGAGCCTCCAGCAACGGTTACCAGTCCGGAACCCCCAACGAGGGTGCCCAGTCCGAGGCCCGCAACGAGGGTTCCCAGTCCGGGGCCTGCAGCGAGGGTGCCCAGTCCGGGGCCCGGAGGGAGGGTGCTCAGTCCAGGGCTTGCAACGAGGGTGCCCAGTCCGGGGCCCGCAACGAGAGTGCCCAGTCCGGGGCCCGCAACGAGGGTCCCTAGTCCGGAGGCCCGCTACGAGGGTCCCCAGTCCGGGGTCGGCGGCGAGGGTCCCCGCACCAGAGGTGCCACTAAAGTGGGGTGAGCCAGCGGTGGAGCGGGGTCTGCGTCCCGCACCTGCGCCGCCACTGCGGATAGATGCCCACCCAGACCCTCCCCTATAGGTTTAGGTTTTGCGGCCGGAGTCCGCACCTTTGGGGGGGGTACTGTCACGCCCTGACCTTAGAGATCCTTTTTATTTCTCTATTTTGGTTTGGTCAAGGCGTGAGTTGGGGTGGGCATTCTATGTTTTGTGTTTGTATGATTTTCTATTTCTATACTTTGGCCGGGTATGGTTCTCAATCAGGAACAGCTGTCTATCGTTGTCTCTGATTGGGAACCATACTTAGGTAGCCTTTTTTCCCACCTGTCTTGGTGGGAAGTTGACTTTGTTTAGGGCACATAGCCTGTAGCTTCACGGTTTGTTTTTGTAATGTTTATTGTTTTGTTCGGCGTCATTTTGATTTAATAAAAAATAATTACGCTCAACCACGCTGCACCTTGGTCCTCTGCTTTCAACAGCCGTGACACTGTTTTACGGAAACTCTCTCGGAATATGTTGTCCTAGTCGGTACAGCCACCGGGATTCTTCATGCGTCGCGTCGAACAGAAATAAACATCTCTGGGAAGAAGAAGGGCTTAATTTTAACGACTCATGGTGTAATCATAACATACAGGAACTCAAGTCCTTTTGCTCACCTGACCTAGAATTCCTTACAATCAAATGCCAACCATATCTCCAAAGAATTCTCGTCGGTTATTGTCACAGCCGTGTATATCCCCCTCTCAAGCAGATACCACGATAGCCCTCAAGGAACTTCACTGGACTCTATGCAAACCATATATCCTGAGGCGGCATTTATTGTAACTGGGGATTTTAGCAAAGGAAATTTGAGAAGGCTACCTCATTTCTATCAGCATATTGATTGCAGCACTCGTGCAGGCAATCCACTGGATCACTGCTACTCTAACTTCCGCGACGTATACAAGGCCCTCCCTTCGGCAAAGCCGACCACGACCCATTTTGCTCCTACCGTCCTATAGTAATTTTTTTTAAACAACCATTATGCTACACTCGCATTAACATCTGCTAACCATTTGTATGTGACGAATAAAATGTTATTTGAGCAATGGAATCAGATGGAAATACACCTTATGGAACAGCGGGGACTGTGAAGCAGCACACATAGGCACAGACACATGCATATACAATAACATACGCACTATACAAACAAGTACACATGTGGTAGGGATGGAGTGCTTGAGGGCAGTGTGTTGTGAAATCTGTGAATGCATTGTAATGTTTTTAAAATTGTAAAAACTGCCTTAATTTTGCAGCAGCTAATGGGGATCCATAACACACACACATGAGGAGAGACACAGGAGACAGAGAGGGGATACAGTTAGAAGAGACAGGAAACACCGAGAGGACACAGAGGACACCAAGTAGACACTGAAAGGGGGCAATGAGAGGGGAGACAGGAGAGGAGACACCGAACGGAGTAAAGGAGACTGAGAGGAGAGGAGGCACAGAGGAGAGGAGAGCAGAGAGAGGAGACAGCGGAGACACTAAGAGGAGAGGAGACAAAGTATCAAATCAAATCAAATCAAGTTTATTTTATATAGCCCTTCGTACATCAGCTGATATCTCGAAGTGCTGTACAGAAACCCAGCCTAAAACCCCAAACAGCAAGCAATGCAGGTGTAGAAGCACGGTGGCTAGGAAAAACTCCCTAGAAAGGCCAAAACCTAGGAAGAAACCTAGAGAGGAACCAGGCTATGAGGGGTGGCCAGTCCTCTTCTGGCTGTGCCTGGTAGAGAGGAACCAGACTATGAGGGGTGGCCAGTCCTCTTCTGGCTGTGCTGGGTGGAGATTATATCAGAACATGGCCAAGATGTTCAAAATGTTCATAAATGACAAGCATGGTCAAATAATAATCAGGAATAAATGTCAGTTGGCTTTTCATAGCCGATCATTAAGAGTTGAAAACAGCAGGTCTGGGACAGGTAGGGGTTCCATAACTGCAGGCAGAACAGTTGAAACTGGAACAGCAGCAAGGCCAGGTGGACTGGGGACAGCAAGGAGTCATCATGCCAGGTAGTCCTGACGCATGGTCCTAGGGCTCAGGTCCTCCGAGAGAGAGAAAGAAGGAGAGAATTAGAGAGAGCATACTTAAATTCACACAGGACATTGGATAAGACAGGAGAAGTACTCCAGATATAACCAACTGGCCCTAGCCCCCGACACAAACTACTGAGGCATAAATACTGGAGGCTGAGACAGGAGGGGTCAGGAGACACTGTGGCCCCATCCGATGATACCCCCGGACAGGGCCAAAGCACAGCCCCCGCACCACTAGAGGGATATCTTCAGCCACCAACTTACAATCTTGAGACAAGGCCGAGTATAGCCCACAAAGATCTCTGCCACAGCACAACCAAGGGGGGGGCGCCAACCCAGACAGGAAGATCACGTCAGTAACTCAATCCACTTAAGTGACGCACCCCTCCTAGGGACAGCATGAAAGAGCACCAGTAAGCCAGTGACTCAGCCCCTGTAATAGGGTTAGAGGTAGAGAATCCCAGTGGAGGGGAACCGGCCAGGCAGAGACAACAAGGGCAGTTCGTTGCTCCAGAGCCTTTCCGTTCACCTTCACACTCCTGGGCCAGACTACACTCAATCATATGACCTACTGAAGAGATAAGTCTTCAGTAAAGACTTAAAGGTTGAGACCGAGTCTGCGTCTCTCACATGGGTAGGCAGACCATTCCATAAAAATTGACATCTATAGGAGAAAGCCCTGCCTCCAGCTGTTTGCTTAGAAATTCTAGGGACAATTAGGAGGCCTGCGTCTTGTGACCGTAGCGTACGTGTAGGTATGTACGGCAGGACCAACTCGGAAAGATAGGTAGGAGCAAGCCCATGTAACGCTTTATAGGTTAACATTAAAACCTTGAAATCAGCCCTTGCCTTAACAGGAAGCCAGTGTAGGGAAGCTAGCACTGGAGTAATATGATCACATTTCTTGGTTCTAGTCAGGATTCTAGCAGCCGTATTTAGCACTAACTGAAGTTTATTTAGTGCTTTATCCGGGTAGCCGGAAAGTAGAGCATTGCAGTAGTCTAACCTAGAAGTAACAAATGCATGGATTAATTTTTCTGCATCATTTTTGGACAGAAAATGTCTGATTTTCGCAATGTTACGTAGATGGAAAAAAGCTGTCCTTGAAACAGTCTTGATATGTTCATCAAAAGAGAAATCAGGGTCAAGAGTAACGCCGAGGTCCTTCACAGTTTTATTTGAGACGACTTTACAACCATCAAGATTAATTGTCAGATTTAACAGAAGATCTCTTTGTTTCTTGGGACCTAGAACAAGCATCTCTGTTTTGTCCGAGTTTAAAAGTAGAAAGTTTTCAGCCATCCACTTCCTTATGTCTGAAACACAGGCTTCTAGCGAGGGCAATTTTGGGGCTTCACCATGTTTCATCGAAATGTACAGCTGTGTGTCATCCGCATAGCAGTGAAAGTTAACATTATGTTTTCGAATAACATCCCCAAGAGGTAAAATATATAGTGAAAACAATAGTGGTCCTAAAACGGAACCTTGAGGAACACCGAAATGCACAGTTGATTTGTCAGAGGACAAACCATTCACAGAGACAAACTGATATCTTTCCGACAGATAAGATCTAAACCAGGCCAGAACTTGTCCGTGTAGACCAATTTGGGTTTCCAGTCTCTCCAAAAGAATGTGGTGATCGATTGTGTCAAAGGCAGCACTAAGGTCTAGTGGCACGAGGACAGATGCAGAGTGTCACGATCGTCAAAGGGACTGAGAGAGGACCAAGGCGCAGCGCGTGAAAAGTACATCCTCTTTATTTGAGAAAGAAGACGAAAACGAAACGAACACTATACAAACTACAAAAACAACAAAACAGACGACCGTGAAGCTAAGCAAGGACTAAGTGCAACACATGCAACATAGAACATCGACATAGACAATTCCCCACAAACAGCTAAAGCCTATGGTTGCCTTAAATATGGCTCCCAATCAGAGACAACAATAACCAGCTGTCTCTAATTGAGACCCAATTCAGGCAACCATAGACTTTCCTAGATACCTACACTCAACCATAGACACAGCTAGACTTCTATACTAAACATAAACCCAACTACTCTAATAAACCCCCTAAACCTTACAACCACCCTAGACACTACAAAAAACACATACATTACCCATGTCACACCCTGACCTCACTAAAATAATTAAGAAAACAAAGAATACTAAGGCCAGGGCGTGACACAGAGCCTCGTTCTGACGCCATTAAAAGGTAATTTACCACCTTCACAAGTGCAGTCTCAGTGCTATGATGGGGTCTAAAACCAGACTGAAGCATTTCGTATACATTGTTTGTCTTCAGAAAGGCAGTGAGTTGCTGCGCAACAGCTTTTTCTAAACATTTTGAGAGGAATGGAAGATTCAATATAGGCCGATAGTTTTTTTTTTTTTTCGGGTCAAGGTTTGGCTTTTTTCAAGAGACGCTTTATTACTGCCACTTTTAGTGAGTTTGGTACACATCCGGTGGATAGAGAGCCGTTTATTATGTTCAACATAGGAGGGCCAAGCACAGGAAGCAGCTCTTTCAGTAGTTTAGTAGGAATAGGATCCAGTATGCAGCTTGAAGGTTTAGAGGCCATGATTATTTTCATCATTGTGTCAAGAGATATAGTCCTAAAACACTTAAGTGTCTCTCCCGATCCCAGGCCCTGGCAGAGCTGTGCAGATCCAGGACAGCTAAGCCCTGGAGGAATACGCAGATTTAAAGAGGAGTCCGTAATTTGCTTTCTAATGATCATGATCTTTTCCTCAAAGAAGTTCATGAATTTATTACTGCTGAAGTGAAAGCCATCCTCTCTTGGGGAATGCTGCTTTTTAGTTAGCTTTGCAACAGTATCAAAAATAAATTTTGTATTGTTCTTATTTTCCTCGATTAAGTTGGAAAAGTAGGATGATCGAGCAGCAGTGAGGGCTCTTCGGTACTGCACGGTACTGTCTTTCCAAGCTAGTCGGAAGACTTCCAGTTTGGTGTGGCGCCATTTCCGTTCCAATTTTCTGGAAGCTTGCTTCAGAGCTCGGGTATTTTCTGTATACCAGGGAGCTAGTTTCTTATGACAAATGTTTTTCGTTTTTAGGGGTGCAACTGCATCTGGGGTATTGCGCAAGGTTAAATTGAGTTCCTCAGTTAGGTGGTTAACTGATTTTTGTCCTCTGACGTCCTTGGGTAGGTAGAGGTAGTCTGGAAGGGCATCAAGGAATTTTTGTGTTGTCTGAGAATTTATAGCACGACTTTTGATGCTCCTTGGTTGGAGTCTGAGCAGATTATTTGTTGCGATTTCAAACGTAATATAAATGGTGGTCCGATAGTCCAGGATTATGAGGAAAAACATTAAGATCTACAACATTTATTCCATGGGACAAAACTAGGTCCAGAGTATGACTGTGGCAGTGAGCAGGTCCAGAGACATGTTGGACAAAACCCACTGAGTCGATGATGGATCCGAAAGCCTTTTGGAGTGGGTCTGTGGACTTTTCCATATGAATATTAAAATCACCAAAAATTAGAATATTATCTGCTATGACTACAAAGTCCGATAGGAATTCAGGGAACTCAGAGAGGAACGCTGTATATGGCCCAGGAGGCCTGTAAACAGTAGCTATAAAAAGTGATTGAGTAGGCTGCATAGATTTCATGACTAGAAGCTCAAAAGACGAAAACGTAATTTTCTTTTTTGTAAATTGAAATTTGCTATCGTAAATGTTAGCGACACCTCCGCCTTTGCGGGATGCACGGGGGATATGGTCACTAGTGTAACCAGGAGGTGAGGCCTCATTTAACACAGTAAATTCATCAGGCTTAAGCCACCCACTGTTTGTGGGTGAGTCCCAGAAAGAGGGCCAATTATCTACAAATTCTATCTTTTGGGAGGGGCAGAAAACAGTTTTTCAACCAGCGATTGAGTTGTGAGACTCTGCTGTAGAGCTCGTCACTCCCCCTAACTGGGAGGGGGCCAGAGACAATTACTCGATGCCGACACATCTTTCTAGCTGATTTACAGAATGAAGCTATGTTGCGCTTGGTGACCTCTGACTGTTTCATCCTAACATCGTTGGTGCCGACGTGGATAACAATATCTCTATACTCTCTACACTCGCCAGATTTAGCTTTAGCCAGCACCATCTTCAGATTAGCCTTAACGCCGGTAGCCCTGCACCCTGGTAAACAGTGTATGATCGCTGGGTGATTCGTTTTAAGTCTAATACTGCGGGTAATGGAGTCGCCAATGACTAGGGTTTTCAATTTGTCAGAGCTAATGGTGGGGGCCTTCGGCGTCTCAGACCCCGTAACGGGAGGAGTAGAGACAAGAGAAAACTCGGCCTCAGACTCCGACTCGCTACTTAATGGGGAAAACCGGTTGAAAGTTTCTGTCGGCTGAATGAGCGACACCAGTTGAGCATTCCTACAGCATTTCCCTCCAGAAGCCATGAGAAAGTTGTCCGGCTGCGGGGACTGTGCGGGGGGATTTATACTAACGTTAGTATCTGTACTTACTGGTGGCACAGACGCTGTTTCTTCCTTTCCTACACTGAAATTACCCTTGCCTAACGATTGCGTCTGAAGCTGGGCTTGTAGCACAGCTATCCTCGCCGTAAGGCGATCGTTCTCCTGTATATTATGAGTACAGCGACTGCAATTAGAAGACTTCATGTTAATGTTACTACTTAGCTTCGGCTGTTGAAGGTGCTGACGAACCATGTCCAGATAAAGCGTCCGGAGTGAAAAAGTTGAATGAGGGAAAAAAGTTGTGATGGAAAAACTAAAAATATAAACGGTAATTAAAAAGTAAAAAGAAAAAAACGTAAAGTTGTCAGCTAGTAAAGTAAGGTTGGCAACAAAACGCACAGCAACACGTCTGCAAATTCAAGAGGAAGTTATACTCCAAGACAATATTTTGACAGTTTTGGAAACTTTAGAGTGTATCCTAATCTGTCAATTATATGCATATTCTAATATCTGGGCCTGAGAAATAGTCCGGTTACCTTGGGAATGTTATTTTTCCAAACATAAAAATTCTGCCCCCTAGCTGAAAGAGGTTAATTTGTGTACAGAGAAGTAGCATTGTATTTGGTCAAAAAAAATCTAACAGTTTGATGGCAGCAAGCTGATAGAACCAGTAAGGGCCGGTTTACCACTCTTGGGTAGTGGAATGACTTTGGCTTCCCTCCAAGCCTAAGGACAAAAACATTTCTCAAGGCTAAGATGAAATATATGACAGGAAGGGAGTGGCTATAGAGTCAGCCACCATCCTCAGTAGCTTTCCAGCTAAGTTGTCAATGCCGGGAGGTTTGTCATTATTGATTTAACCAAGAAGGAGAGTGATGGAGTGCTGCATCAGATGACCTGGCCTCCACAATCACCCGACCTCAACCCAATTGAGATGGTTTGGTATGAGTTGGAATGCAGAGTGAAGGAAAAGCAGCCAACAAGTGCTCAGCATGTGTGGGAACTCCTTCAAGACTGTTGGAAAAGCATTCCAGGTGACTACCTCATGAAGTTGGTTGAGAGGATGCCAGAGTGTGCAAAGCTGTCATCAAGGCAAAGGGTAGCTACTTTGAATAATCACAAATATAAAAATATATTTTGTTATGTTTAACACTTTTTTGGTTACTACATGATTCCATATGTGTTATTTCACAGTTTTGATGTCTTCACTATTATTCTAAAATGTAGAAAATTGTTTAAACAAATTTAAAAAAACTTGAATGAGTAGGTGCGTCCAAGATTTGTAATGGTACTCTATATATAAACTGTTGACGTCGGAAGATTACATGCACCTCAGCCAAATACATTTCAACAGTAAAATTTCCCTGTCCTAGGTCAGTTAGGATCACCACTTTATTTTAAGAATGTGAAATGTCAGAATAATAGTAGAGAGAATGATTTATTTCAGCTTTGATTTCTTTCATCACATTCCCAGTGGGTCAGAAGTTTACATACATTCAATTAGTATTTGGTAGCATTGCCTTTAAATTGTTTAACTTGGGTCAAACGTTTCGAGTAGCCTTCCACAAGCTTCCCACAATAAGTTGGGTGAATTTTGGCCCATTCCTCTTGACAGAGCTGGTGTAACTGAGTCAGGTTTGTAGGCCTCCTTGCTCGCACACACTTTTTCAGTTCTGCCCACAAATGTTCTATGGGATTGAGGTCAGGGCTTTGTGATGGCCACTCCAATACCTTGACTTTGTTGTCATTAAGCCATTTTGCCACAACTTTGGAAGTATGCTTGGGGTCATTGTCCATCTGGACAACCCATTTGTGGCAATGCTTTAACTTCCTGACTGATGTCTTGAGATGTTGCTTCAATATAGCCACATAATTTTACTTCCTCATGATGCCATCTATTTTGTGAAGTGCACCAGTCCCTCCTTCAAGAAAACACCTCCACAACATAATAATGCCACCCCCGTGCTTCATGGTTGGGATGGTGTTCTTCGGCTTGCAAGCTTCCCCCTTTTTCCTCCAAACATAACGATGGTCATTGTAGCCAAAGAGTTCAATTTTTGTATCATCAGACCAGAGGACATTTCTCCAAAAAGTACAATCTTTGTCCCCATGTGCAGTTGCAAACCGTAGTCTGGCTTTTTTATGGCGGTTTTGGAGCAGTGGCTTCTTCCTTGCTGAGCAGCTTTTCAGGTTATGTCGATATAGGACTCGTTTTACTGTGGATATAGATACTTTTGTACCTGTTTCATCCAGCATCTTCACAAGGTCCTTTGCTGTTGTTCTGGGATTGATTTGCACTTTTGCACCAAAGTATGTTCATCTCTAGGAGACAGAACGCGTCTCCTTCCTGAGCGGTATGACAGCTGCGTGGTCCCATGGTGTTTATACTTGCGTACTATTGTTTGTACAGATGAGCGTGGTACCTTCAGGTGTTTGGAAATTGCTCCCAATGATGAACCAGACTTGTGGAGGTCTACAATTGCTTTTCTGAGGTCTTGGCAGATTTCTTTAGATTTTCCCACGATGTCAAGCAAAGAGGCACTGAGTTTGAAGGTAGGCCTTGAAATACATCCATAGGTACACCTCCAATTGACTCAAATTATGTCAATTAGCCTTTCAGAATCTTCTAAAGCCTTGACATCATTTTCTGCAATAATCCAAGCTATTTAAATGTATGTGTTTGGGTAAAATGATTTTTTTTAAATTCTATATACTACTGACAACATTTCTAACAAATTCCAAATGCAAGTATTGTCATTTAGAGCATTTATTTGCAGAAAATGAAAACTGGTCAAAATATCCAAAAAGTGTTGTCAGACCTCGAATAATGCTAAGAAATTAAGGTCATATTCATTTTTAAATAACACAATACTAATATTTTAAAACCTGTTGGGGATGGGGGCGCTGTTTAGACTATTTATGCTAATTGGGTAATTTTTGAAACGGCTTCCCACAAAATCCTTGATCGTACAATATGCATATTATTATTATTATTGGATAGAAAACAGTCTATAGTTTCTATAGGAGTTGAAATTTTGTCTCTAAGTGGAACAGAGCCCATTCTACAGCAATTTCCCTGACATGGATTCAGATTTCAGAAATGTTGGCCACTGTTCTGAAGTCAGTTAAAAGGGCACTGATATTGCTATGACTGTACGGACACTTCTTACGTCTTCCCCTGGATGCCTTTACGTGATGACGATTCCAATGGGGTCGATTGCGCGTTCACAGGCCCTATAAATCAAAAAACCCTGTAGCTAGCAAGTCTTTTCTTGGTGCGTCACGCGCGTGGAGGACACCGACCCTCTCCTGTTCCAAGCGTTAGTTTAGCCTGTTATATTTCTCCGGTCATCTTTTCACTCGTTATAGGAGTTAAAAACATCATAAGGTAGTTAATTTAAAGCGTTTTATAGCAATTTATATCCGTTTAGTGCGATTTTGGGACATTTATTTCTTTAACGCTGTGAATAGGTGGGCACGCTTTCAGTTCATCCCGAACGCAGTTGGCATTTCCACATGGCAAGAGGACAGCTTTCCACCAAAAGACGATTCCTCCCAAGAAAGGATCCTTTGCCCAAGATACTGATGGAAGAACAGCTCAAGGTAGGACATTTTTATTATGATAAATCGTGTTTCTGTCGAAACATTTTAGTGGCTTAGGACGCCATGTGTTTTGACGTAGCTTCGCTTGGCGCAAACTGTATTGAAAAGTAAGGATAAATTAAAAAATGTTATTCCGCAATTGTATTAAGAATTAAATTGTCTATCAATCCCTGTCCACCCTATATTTTTTAGTCACGTTTATGAGTATTTATGTATAAGAGTAGATCACTGTCTAAGTGGCGCAAGGACATTTTCTGACCAGCTTGTCTACATTTCACATTGTCTAACCATGATTTTGGTGGCTAAATATAAACATTTTCGATCAAACTGTATATGCATGTTGTAATGTGATGTTACAGGAGTGTCATCGGAAGAATTCTGAGAAGGTTAGTGAAAAAATTAATATCTTTTGGCGATGTTGACTTTTATCGCTCACTTTGGCTAGAATCAATGCTGGGCTGCTATGTGCTATGTGCTATGCTAATATAACGATTTATTGTGTTTTCGCTGTAAGACACTTAGAAAATCTGAAATATTGTCTGTATTCACAGGATCTGTGTCTTTCGATTCGTGTATGCTGTGTATTTTTACGAAATGTTTGATGATTAGTAAGTAGGTAAACACGTTGCTCTAAGTAGTTTTTCTATTCCATTTGTGACGGTGGGTGCAATTGTAACCTATGCCATCTACCTGAAATATGCACTTTTTTCTAACAAAACCTATCCCATACCATAAATATGTTAGCAGACTGTCATCTAATGAGTTTTTTTGTTGGTTAGGGGCTATAAATATCTTAGTTTAGCCGAATTGGTGATGGCTACTGGTGTTGGTGGACAAATAAAAGATGGTGGATTATGCTAATGTGTTTTTAGGTAATAGATGTACATCTTTACATATTGTGTCTTCCCTGTAAAACATTTTAAAAATCGGACATGTTGACTGGATTCACAAGATCTGTGTCTTTCATTAGCTGTATTGGACTTTAATGTGTGAAAGTTAAATATTTAAAAAAAATATTTTTTTTGAATTTCGCGGCACTGGTTTTTCAGTGGGGGGGGGGGGGGGGGTGTGCCGCTAGCGCCACGCTGATCCTAGACAGGTTAACAGAAGAAGAGTTCAGAAATCAATATTTGGTGGAATAACCCTGATTTTCAATCACAGCTTGGCTCTCCACAATGTCTTTGACATTGATGTCGGGTGACTTCATGCCACTCCAGGCGCTAATATTCAAGCAGCTCGGCTTGTGACCATCCATCTTCCTCTTGATCACATCCCCAGAGGTTTTCAACGGGGTTCAGGTCTGGAGATTGGGCTGGCCATGACGGGGTTCAGGTCTGGAGATTGGGCTGGCCATGACGGGGTTCAGGTCTGGAGATTGGGCTGGCCATGACGGGGTTCAGGTCTGGAGATTGGGCTGGCCATGACGGGGTTCAGGTCTGGAGATTGGGCTGGCCATGACGGGGTTCAGGTCTGGAGATTGGGCTGGCCATGACGGGGTTCAGGTCTGGAGATTGGGCTGGCCATGACGGGGTTCAGGTCTGGAGATTGGGCTGGCCATGACGGGGTTCAGGTCTGGAGATTGGGCTGGCCATGACGGGGTTCAGGTCTGGAGATTGGGCTGGCCATGACGGGGTTCAGGTCTGGAGATTGGGCTGGCCATGACGGGGTTCAGGTCTGGAGATTGGGCTGGCCATGACGGGGTTCAGGTCTGGAGATTGGGCTGGCCATGACGGGGTTCAGGTCTGGAGATTGGGCTGGCCATGACAGGGTTCAGGTCTGGAGATTGGGCTGGCCATGACGGGGTTCAGGTCTGGAGATTGGGCTGGCCATGACGGGGTTCAGGTCTGGAGATTGGGCTGGCCATGACAGGGTCATGATCTGGTGGTCCTCCATCCACACCTGGATTGACCTGGCTGTGTGCCATGTCCTGCTGGAGAGCACGGAGCATTGCCTTGCTGAAGAGCACGGAGCATTGCCTTGCTGAAGAGCACGGAGCATTGCCTTGCTGAAGAGCACGGAGCATTGCCTTGCTGTGTGGTATGGAGCATTGCCTTGCTGAAGAGCACGGAGCATTGCCTTGCTGTGTGGTATGGAGCATTGCCTTGCTGTGTGGTATGGAGCATTGCCTTGCTGTGTGGTATGGAGCATTGCCTTGCTGTGTGGTATGGAGCATTGCCTTGCTGTGTGGTATGGAGCATTGCCTTGCTGTGTGGTATGGAGCATTGCCTTGCTGAAGCACGCCCAGATCATCACTGATCCTCCACCAAATTTCACAGTGGATGCGAGACACTGTGGCTTGTAGGCCTCTCCAGGTCTAGCACCAACATTTGGTGAAATTTGGTGGAGGATCGGTGATGATCTGGGGTTCATGTATTTCCAATGTTGTTGTTGTTGTTGTTTTGTTTTTTTCAATCCACAAAAAATGTAATCCTGCAACCCACCTGAATCCCTGCTTCAACCCGCAAGTGGGTCCCAACCCACAGTTTGGGATGCACTACTCTACAGTATGAGAGTGTTTGAGGGTTGAAGGGAAGTGTTCCTAAGCTCTCTCCTCCTATTAATCATATTTGTCTGTTTCAACTCCAATACAAACAGCAAATCGATCTCATCCAGCCTCATCTGAAGGATCTTTGAAGTTATCTTGGTAACAGGACTCACTTTCCCTCCAAAAAGAGACTGGTGCAATATTTATCACGCTTCACAGAAATGTGAATATTACAAAAAAAGAGAGAAAATCCTTGACATTTTCATCAAAAGCATTTTAATCAGGCAGTCTGCAGGTCAACTAATGACTTCACAGAGAGAGGCCCTCGCCGGGCAGTTAGCTTCAAAGCGCTAGCTCATTAGCGTTAGCGCCTCTGATTATGATACTCAATCTCACATAGGCTACACTCCATCTCTCCATATCACACACACACACGCTCAGCCGTCATTAGAGTAGTTAGCATCATTAGTATGATTAGCAGCCAAGGTCAGTGTTTGAAGCCACAGACAGCAACATCCATCTTCCTTCAACCAGCCTTTCAAACGCACGCACACAAGCACACACACACACACACAACCCAGCCTTTTAAAATGTCTCCCGCTACTCTGCTACTCTCTGCCCAATATTTCAGTGCTGTAATTAGAATCTTCCTCTCTGCTTTTCACTCACACACATCAGAGAGGAGAGGAAAGGGAGAGAGGTGAGATGAGGAGGAACAGAGAGGAGGAGGTGAATTGAGTAGAGGAAGAAAGAGGAGAGGAGAGAAATGGAGGAGATAATTGGGGAGGGGAGGAGTGGAGAGGAGAGGAGAGGAAAGGAGGAGAGGTGAGATGAGGAAGAACAGAGAGGAGGGGAGAGGAGGTGGGGGAGGAGAGGAGAGAAAAGGGGGAGAGGTGGGGGAGGAGAGGAGAGGAAAGGAAAGGAGGAGAGGTGAGATGAGGAAGAACAGAGAGGAGGGGAGAGGAGGTGGGAGAGGAGAGGAGAGGAAAGGAGGAGAGGTGAGATGAGGAAGAACAGAGAGGAGGGGAGAGGAGAAGGGAGAGGTCAGATGAGAGGTCAGTGCCTTAAGAAAGTATTGATACCCCTTGACTTTTTTGCTGTGTTACAGAACAAAAAGGAGGACAAAAAGTTTAAAAAGTATAAAAGATATCAAAAAGTTAAATGTAAACTATTCCACAACAGTCTACACGTTATAAAGTTTGAAAGCCTTTCTAGCTTAAACGGTGTAAGAGGAGTAACTTTCGAAATAAGTATGATGAGGATTTACATTTGTGACTTTTGCTTCGCAAGTCCCACCTAATAAGAAGGAAGTGGAGATTTAAAGCCCCATTGATAATAAGAAGAAGAAGATGTACACTACACACACACACACTTTGGATTTTTACATAAATAAAAAAAATGATTTTTTTTTTTGTCACTGTCATACACACAATGTAATTGTTTTATTATGGTTTAAAAAATGTTTACAAATGAATACAAAATTAAAAACTGAAATATTGTTAATGAGCCTAAATAAGTTCATGAGTAAAAGTTCATCAAGTCCCATAATAGACTCACTCGGTGTGCAATAAATCAAATCAACAACAACAAAATATTCATACACATGGTTAGCAGATGTTAATGCGAGTATAGTGAAATGCTTGTGCTTCTAGTTCCAACAGTGCAGTAATATCTAACAAGTAATCTAACAATTCCCAACAACTACCTAATATACACAAATCTAACAATAATAGTGTTAACATGATTTGTGAATGACTAACTCATCTCTGTACCCCACACATACAATTATCTGTAAGATCCCTCAGTTGAGCAGTGCATTTCAAACACAGATTCAACCACAAGGACCAGGGAGATTTTCCAATGCCTCGCAAAGAAGGGCAGCTATTGGTAGATGGGTAAAAAAAATCATAATAATCAGACTATCCCATTGAGCAAGGTGAGGTTATTAATTACACTTTGGATGGTGTATCAATACACCCAGTCTCTACAAAGATACAGGCGTCCTTCCTAAATCAGTTGCCAGAGAGGAAGGAAACCGCTCAGGGATTTCAGCATGGAGCCAATGGTGACTTTAAAACAGTTACAGAATTTAAAAACATCCTAAAGATTGATTCTATACTTTGTTTGACATGTTTCTATGGACTGTAATATGACTTTTCGTCTGAACTTTTGCCTGGACCTGCCCTCGCGTAGTGAGTTTAGATTGTGTACTGAATGCGCGAACCAAAAGGAATAATTTGGACATAAATGATGGACTTTATGGAACAAATCAAACATTTATTGTGGAACTGGGATTCCTGGGAGTGGATTCTGATGAAGATCATCAAAGGTAAGTGAATATTTATAATGCTATTTCTGACTTATGTTGACTCCAACCTGGCGGATAACTCTTTGGGTTGATTTGTCGTCTGAGCGCCGTACTCAGATTATTGTATGGTTTGCTTTTTCCGTAAAGTTTTTTTGAAATCTGACAGCGGTTGCATTAAGAAGTATATCTTTAAATCTGTGAATAACACTTGTATCTTTTATCAATGTTTATTATGAGTATTTCTGTGATTTGATGTGGCTCTGTGCAAATTCACGGGATGTTTTGGAGGCAAAGCCAAATGTAAACTGAGGTTTTTGGATATAAATATGAACTTGATCGAACAAAACATACATGTATTGTGTAACATGTTGTCCCTGGAGTGTAATCTGATGAAGAATATCAAAGGTTCGTGATTAATTTTATCAATATTTCTGCTTTTTGTGACTCATCTCTTTGGTTGGAAAATCGCTGTATGCTTTCTGTGACTAGTTGCTGACCTAACATAACGATATGTTCTGCTTTCGCCTAAAAGATTTTTTGAAATCGGACACTGTGGTTGGATTAACGAGAATTTTATCTTTAAAATGGTGTCTAATACTTGTATGTTTGAGAAAATTGAATTATGAGATTTCTGTTGATTGAATTTGGCGCCCTGTAATTTCATTGGCTGCCGCTAGCGGAACCACAGTCCTAGACATTTTAATGGCTGTGATATGTGAAAACATGAGGATGGATCAACAACATTGTAGTTACTCCACAATACTAATCTAACTGACAGAGTGAAAAGTAGGAAGCCTGTACAGAATAAAAATATTCCAAAACATGTATCCTGTTTACAACAAGGCACTAAAGTAATACTGCCAAAAATATGACAAAGCAAATAACTTTTTGTCCTGAATACAAAGTGTTGTGTTTGGGGCACATCCAATACAACACGTTACTGAGTACCACTCGCCATATTTGAAAGCATAGTGGTGGCTGCATCATGTTATGGGTATGCTTGTAATTGTTAAGGACTGGGGAGTTTTTCAGGATAAAAAATAAATGGAATGGAGCTAAGCATTGTGAAAATCCTAGAGGAAAACCTGGTTCAGTCTGCTTTCTACCAGACACTGGGAGATGAATTCACCTTTCAGCAGGACAACAACCTAAAACACAAGGCCAAACCTACACTGGAGTTGCTTACCGAGAAGACAGTGAATGTTCCTGAGTGGCTGAGTTGAAAATCTATGGCATGACTTTCTGTATTTAATTTCTAAAAACATGTTTTCACTTTGTAATTATTGGGTACTGTGTGTGGATGTGTGAATAATACAGTTTAGGAACAAAATGTAATATAAGTATAAGTATAATATATAAAATAAGTCAAGGGGTATTAATACTTTCTGAAAGCACTGTATATATCCCGATTATTTGATTCTGAATCAGAGGACAGCAGGATATGGTTGTCCCCTTAACGTTTACTTTAAGGTCAGTGATGACGTAGGTGCCCAAAGTAAACAGCAGTGTGTCAATTCCGCAGTAACTAAGAGCGTTGAAGCACAAGGCTAAACTCCCACACTATTTTGGTCCCACACCGACCACGCTCTAACAGAGTGAAGCAAACCCACGCACATGCAACAGATTCTGTGTGGGAGTGAAGTCTTGCATCTCGTGCAATATCTGCCATGCTGCTCATGGAAACGTCATTTCACAGAGTTTACCTTTAAGTATTTGTGACCCACCACCTGGATTTGGTCCTATATAGCAACATTTTCAATTGTGTTTTTTACATTGGATAAAAGTAGAGACTCGGGGCTAGAAAATGTTATGTCGTACACTGCAGTTGAGGAACAATGGGAAAGTAATTCTGCTATGAAAGTTAATAAACTTGTAATCCCTCTTTTGAGAAAATGGCCCGTGAATGTTTTGGTAAACCTACTGGAGAGCTCTCAGATTGTAGCTTCCATTAATGTAATTGTCTGCAACACTTCCAATCCCCAATATATTTTTTTGCAAAATACATACATACATACATACATACATACATACATACATACACACACACACACACACACACACACACACACACACACACACACACATACATACATACATACATACATACATACATACATACATACATACATACATACATACATACATACAGTACCAGTCAAAAGTTTGGACATTCCGAGGTTTTTCTTTATTTTTACTATTTTCTACATTGTAGAATAATAGTGAAGACATCAAAACTATGAAATAACACATATGGAATCATGTAGTAACCAAAAAAGTGTTTAACAAATCTAAATATATTTTATATTTTACATTCTTCAATGTAGCCACCCTTTGCATTGATAACAGCATTGCACACTTTTGGCATTCTCTCAACCAGATTCATGAGGTAGTCACCCGGAATGCATTTAACAGGTGTGGCTTGTTAATGTGTGGAATTTCTTTCCTTCTTAATGCGTTTGAGCCAATCAGTTGTGTTGTGACAAGGTAGGGGTGATATACAGAAGATATCCCCATTGGGTTAAAGACCAGCTAAAATAAGCAAAGAGAAACGACAGTCCATCATTACTTTAACTTTTCTAGGATAGGGGGCGACATTTTCACTTTTGGATGAATTGGTGCCCAAATTGAACGGCCTCATACTCTGTCCTAGATCATATGATATGCATATTATTATTACTATTGGATAGAAAACACTCTGAAGTTTCTAAAACTGTTTGAATTATATCTGTGAGTAAAACAGAACTCATATGGCAGGCAAACTTCCAAACAGGAAGTGAAAATTCTGAAATGGGTCGCTGTGAAAGTCATCGCCTATTCATTTCTCCTATATTTATGGATCTGCATGCACTTCATACACCTTCCACTAGATGTCAACAGGCAGTAGAACGTGGAATGAAGCATCTAGCATGATGTGGGGCCGAACGAGAGCTTTTGGAGTGACTGGTCAGGCAGATTGGCAATTCTTGGCCACGCACTCTGGGCATGGGATGTCCTTGTTTGCAATGAGTCATATAGGCATGAAGAAATGCTCCGTTTGGGACGTTATTGGATATATATGAGAAAAACATCCTGAAGATTGATTCTCAACTGAGTTTGACCAGTTTATTCGATTTGTAATATCACTTTTTGAAGTTTTCGTTCATTAGCGTAAATTTGTATGGACACGTGTACTACACATGCTAGCCAAAGTTGCTAATTCGACAGAAGTAATGGACATTATAAAACGAAACAATGATTTATTGTGGAACTAGGATTCCTGCCACTGCATTCTGATGAAAGATCATCAAAGGTAAGGGAATATTTATGATGTAATTTCGTATTTCTGTTGACTCCAACATGGCGGAGAAATGTTGTTTCTATTCGGTCTCAGATTATTGCATGGTATGCTTTTTACTAAAGTTATTTTTTTAATCTAACACAGCAGTTGCAGTAAGAACCAGTGTATCTTTAATTATATGTAAAACATGTATCTTTCATCAAAGTTTTATGATGAGTATTTCTGTATTTCACTTTGCTCTCTGTAATTATTCTGGCTATTTTGGAGCCATTTCTGAACATGGCGCCAATGTAAAACCACGATTTGTGGCTATAAATATGCACATAATCGAACCAAACATAAATGTATTGTATAACATGATGTCATATGACTGTCATCTGATGAAGATGTTCAAAGGTTAGTGATTAATTTTATCTCTATTTGTGGGTTTTGTGAAAGCTATCTTTGCTGTGAAAAAATGGCTGTGTTTTTTTGGATATGGTGGTGAGCTAACATAAATATATGTTGTGTTTTCGCTGTAAAACATTTTAAAAATCGGACATGTTGGCTGGATTCACAAGATGTTTATCTTTCATTTTCCGTATTGGACTTGTGATTTCATGATATAATATTATATTATTTACCTGTGGCGCTATGCTAGGCTATGCTAGTCAGCGTTTCTGATGACAATGATCCCGGATCCGGGATGGGTAGTTCAGAGTTAAGAGCAGTATGGATGCAAACTATGAATCTACTCTCTATCTCCTAATGACAAACACACAGACACACCCTCTATGAGTAGTTGGTGTGGGCCAATCAAATCACATTTTATTTGTCACATACACATGGTTAGCAGATGTTAATGCGAGTGTTTCGAAATGAGTGTTTCGAAATGCTTGTGCTTCTAGTTCCGAGAGTTCAGTAATATCTAACAAGTAATCTACCAGTTCCCCAACAACTAGCTAATACACATGTAAAGGGGTGAATGAGAATATGTACATAGGTACATAAGCTTAACCTGTTTGGGCTGCAAACCCGATGTTGGAACGAAAATGACAACAGCTGCAGGGCGCGAAATTCAAAATCTATTTTTTTTAAATATTTAACTTTCACACATTAACAAGTCCAATACAGCATTTGAAAGATAAACATCTTGTCAATCCAGCCAACATGTCCGATTTTTTAAATGTTTTACAGAGAAAACACCACATATATTTATGTTAGCTCACTACCAAATACAAAAGTGGACAGACACGTATGAATATGATTATGATGTATGAATTATGATTCAAGTAGCATGCACAAGCCAACCGAAATAAACTAAAACCAACCTAAAGAACCCAGAAAAAACTACCTCAGATGACAGTCATATAACATGTTACACAATAAATCTATGTTTTGTTCATAAAAAGTGCATATTTTAGCTATAAATCAGTTTTACATTGATGCTACCATAAATGCTACCACATAGCTACAGTCTGAATCCAGACGGGAGTAGCCAGAGAAAATACAGACACCAACGTCGACTACTAATTACACCTCATAAAACATTTCAGAAAAACATATGGTGGATAGCTAATGAAAGACAGATATCGTGTGAATAGAGCCAATATTTCCGATTTTTGAAGTGTTTTACAGCGAAAACACAATATATCGTTATATTAGCTAACAACATAAGCTAGCATAAGGCAGCATTGATTCTAGTCAAGCGCTAGCCTAGCACAGTTAGCACAGTTAGCATACAACAGTTCGACAGATATATGAAAAAGCATCCCAAATTGGGTCCTTATCTTTGTTGATCTTCCATCAGAATGTTGTAACGGGGTCCAATGTCCAGTACAGTCTTTAGTTGGGTTCCAGAACGAACTATTTCCCTCTTTGGTTAGCAAGCACCACGGCTATGCGGCGCTAAACTTTCTGTCTTCAAAACATTCTTCCAAAACATCACGTCTAAAGTCCAGAATAAATTGCAATAATATAATTAAAGTATATTGAAAAAACATACTTTAGGATGATTTTGTGACATGTATCAAATAATATCGAAGTCAGAGATCATATTCACCGTTATCGACCTTCTTCCAGTAGCCGAGACCAAATTCTGCTTCGCGCCCGGAATTTTTTTTTAACTGCGCAGGTCTCACAAGAAGGTGTGGTATTCAGTCCATGGACGAGATATTCGACTCCTTTCAATTCTCACTTCCGCATTACACCCTGATGAAGGCGTATGACGTGTTTCTACGGTCCTAAGTGTAATGACCTTTTATAGACAAGGTCTTAAAGAGACACATCGCATTTTGGAAATCTCAATTCGGCTGGGAAAATGGCTGTAAAAATATTTCTGTTCGACTTAGAGAAATAATTCAAACCTTTTTAGAAACTATAGACTGTTATCTATCCAACAGTAGTAAATATATGCATATTGTAAAATAAAAAAATTCTTAAGAGGCCGTTTGAAAATGTGCACATATTTTCCAGTTTTTTCAATATTCACCCTGCAGCCTGAAGAAGATAAGTAGGTAAGTATATGGATGAACGAGCGGCAATAGATCACATAAAAAACAGTATGTACATGTGATATGAGTAATATAAGAAACATTATTAAAGTGGCAGTGTTGAGAGTGCATTGTTTAAAGTGACTAGTGACACACTTATTAAAGTGCCCAGTGATCTCAGGGTCTCAGCGTAGGCAGCAGCCTGAGTTAGTGATGGCTGGAGTTGAGTCAGTATGTTGGCAGCGGCCGCTAGATGTTAGTGGTGGCTGTTTAACAGTCTGATGGCTTTGAGATAGAAGCTGTTTTTCAGTCTCTCGGTCCCTGCTTTGATGCACCTGTACTGACCTCGCCTTCTGGATGATAGCGGTGTGAACAGGCAGTGGCTCGGGTGGTTGATGTCCTTGATGATCTTTTTGGCCTTCCTGTGACATCGTGTGGTGTAGGTGTCATGGAGGGCAGGTAGTTTGCCCCCGGTGATGCGTTGTGCAGACTGCACCACCCTCTGGAGAGCATTGCGATTGAGGGCGGTGCAGTTGTCCTACCAGGTGGTGATACAGCCTGACAGGATGCTCTTGATTGTGCATCTGTAAAGGTTTGGGGTTTTGGGTGACAAGCCACATTTCTTCAGCCTCCTGAGGTTGAAGAGGCGCTGTTGTGCCTTCTTCACCACGCTGTCTGTGTGGGTGGACCACTTCAGTTTGTCAGTGATGTGTACACCAAGGAACTTAAAACTTTCCACCTTCTCCACTGCTGTCTCTTCGATATGGATAGGGGGGTGCTCCCTCTGCTGTTTCCTGAAGTCCACGATCATCTCCTTTGTTTTGTTGACAATGAGTGAGAGGTTGTTTTCCTGTGTGGCCCCCTGTGTTGAGGGTCAGCGAAGTGGAGGTGTTGTTGCTGACCGGCCCGTCAGAATGTCCAGGACCCAGTTGCACAGGGAGCGTTTGAGACCCAGGGTCTCCAGCTTGATGATGAGCTTGGAGGGTACTATGGTGTTGAATACTGAACTGTAATCAATGAAAACTATTCTTACATAAACTCAGAAAAAAAAAGAAACATCCTCTCACTGTCAACTGCGTTTATTTTCAGCAAACTTAACATGTGTAAATATTTGTATGAACATAACAAGATTCAACAACTGAGACATAAACTGAACAAGTTCCACAGACATGTGACTAACAGAAATGGAACAATGTGTCCCTGAGCAAAGGGGGGGTCAAAATCAAAAGTAACAGCCTGGTGTGGCCACCAGATGCATTAAGTACTGCAGTGCATCAGATTTGCCAGTTCTTGCTGTGAGATGTTACCCCACTCTTCCACCAAGGCACCTGCAAGTTCCCGGACATTTCTGGGGGGAATGGCCCTAGCCCTCACCCTCCGATCCAACGGGTCCCAGACGTGCTCAATGGGATTGAGATTCGGGCTCTTCGCTGGCCATGGCAGAACACTGACATTCCTGTCTTGCAGAAAATAACGCACAGATTGAGCTGTATGGCTGGTGGCATTGTCATGCTGGAGGGTCATGTCAGGATGAGCCTGCAGGAAGGGTACCACATGAGGGAGGAGGATGTCTTCCCTGTAACACACAGCGTTATGATTGCCTGTAATGACAACAAGCTCAGTCCGATGATGCTGTGACACACCGCCCCAGACCATGACGGACCCTCCACCTCCAAATCGATCTCGCTCCAGAGAACAGGCCTCGGTGTAACGCTCATTCCTTCGATGATAAACGCAAATCTGACCATCACCCCTGGTGAGACAAAACCTTGACTCGTCAGTGAAGAGCACTTTTTCCAGTCCTGTCTGGTCCAGCGACGGTGGGTTTTGTGCCCATAGGCGACATTGTTGCCGGTGATGTAAGGTAGGTCCTCACCAGACAACAGGCCTACAAGCCCTCAGTCCAGCCTCTCTCAGCCTATTGCGGACAGTCTGAGCACTGATGGAGGGATTGCGTGTTCCAGGTGGAACTCAGGCAGTTGTTGTTGACATCCTGTACCTGTCCCGCAGGTGTGATGTTCGGGTGTACCGATCCTGTGCAGGTGTTGTTACACGTGGTCTGCCACTGCAAGGACGATCAGCTGTCCGTCCTGTGACTCTGTATCGCTGGCTTTGGCGTATCACAGTATGGACATTGCAATTTATTGCCCTGTCCACATCTGCAGTCCTCATGCCTCCTTGAAGCATGCCTAAGGCACATTCACACAGATGAGCAGGGACCCTGGGCATCTTTCTTTTGGTACTTTTCAGAGTCAGTAGAAAGGCCTTTTTAGTGTACTAAATTTTCATATCTGTGACCTTATTTGCCTACCGTCTGTAAGCTGTTAGTGTCTTAACGACCGTTTCACAGGTGTATGCTCGTTACTTGTTTTTTGGTTCATTGAACAAGCATGGAAAACAGTGTTTAAACCCTTTACAATGAAGATCTGTGAAGTTATTTGGATTTTAAAAAATTGTCTTTGAAAGACAGGGTCCTGAAAAGGGACATTTCTTTTTTTGCTGAGTTTAGTTTACTTTTGTCCAGATGGGATAGGGCAGTCTGCAGTGTGATGGTGATTGCTTCGTCTGTGGACCTGTTGGGGCGGTAAGCAAACTGAAGTGGGTCTAGGTTGGCAGGTAAGGTGGCGGTGATATAATCCTTGACTATTCTCTCAAAGCACTTCATGATGACAGATGTGAGTGCTACCAGGCGGTAGTCATTTAGATCAGTTATCGTTGCCTTCTTGGGTACAGGAAAAATGGCAGCCATCTTGAAGCATGTTGGGACAACAGACTGGGATTGGGAGCGATTGAATATGTCCGTAAACACATCAGCCAGCTGGTCTGCGCTCTGAGGACGCGGCTAGGGATGCCGTCTGGGCCAGCAGCCTTGCGAGGGTTAACACTTTTAAAAGTTTTACTCACGTCAGCCACAGAGAAGGAGTCCTTGTTAGCGGGCCGTGATGGTGGCACTGTATTATCCTCAAAGCGGGCAAAGAAGGTGTTGAGTTTGTCTGGAAGCGTGATGTCGGTGTCCATGACGTGGCTGGATTTCTTTTTGTAGTCCGTGATTTCCTGTAGACCCTGCCACATACGTCTCGTGTCTGAGCCATTGAATTGAGACTCCACCATGTCCCTGTACTGGCATTTCTCTTGTTTGATTGCCTTGCGGAGGGAATAACTCCACTGTTTACATTCAGACTTATTTCCAGACCTCTCTCCGTGGTTAAATGCAGCGGATCGCGCGCTCAGTTTGGCCCGAATGCAGCCATCCATCCACGGTCTCTGGTTTGGGTTTCAATAGTCACAGTGGGAACAACATCTCCACTTCTTCATAAACGCAGAGTCAGCGGTCGATGTTGTTCCCTGAGGCTGACCGGAACATATTCCAGTCCGCGTGATCAAATCAATCTTCAAGCGTGGCTTCCGATTGGTCGGACCAGAGTTGAATGGTTCTCGTCACTGGTACATCTTGTTTGAGTTTCTGCCTATAAGACGGAAGGAGCAAGATGGCGTTGTGGTCGGATTTGCCGAAGGGAGGGCAGGGGAGGGCTTTGTATGCAGAAGTTAGAGTAGCAGTGGTCGAGGGTATTGCGAATGCGCAGAGCGTTATCAATATGCTGGTAGATCGGGTGAGCAGAAGGACTTTAGTTCCTGTATGTTGTTATGATTACACCTTGGCTCATTAAGGGAAGTGAAGGCTCTGGGCTCTTCACACACAGACACACCCTCTCTGAGTAGTGTGTTCATTAAGGGAAGTGAAGGCTCTGGGCTCTTCACACACAGACACACAGACCCACCCTCTCTGAGTAGTGTGTTCATTAAGGGAAGTGAAGGCTCTGGGCTCTTCACACACAGACACACAGACCCACCCTCTCTGAGTAGTGTGTTCATTAAGGGAAGGCTCTGGGCTCATCTTTAAAATATATAACAAAGTGCCGTGATGTCACACCCCATCAGCCTATCCTGAGTAGACTAAACCACTTTAGCAGAAAGAGCAGAGACTGTGATCGCCTGAACGCACCGAAGCCGCTCTGACACACACACACGGCAGGCTGTGCAGGATGAGGGATGCATGTTGGTTTGAGGCTAAACATGATATCTGGGGTCCCCTGGGTTGGCCAATCAGAACAGCCTTCCAGGGAAACAGGAAAAGCACTCAAGACTGGGCCTGGAGAACACACACACACACACACACACACTCACACACACACACACACACACACACACACACACACAGACACACACACACACACACACACACACACACACACACACAGAGAGACAGACACACACACACACACAGAGACAGACACACACACACACACACACACACACACACACACATATACACAGAGAGAGACAGACACACATATACACAGAGAGAGACAGACACACACACACACACACAGAGACAGACACACACACACACACACACACAGAGACAGACACACACACACACACACACACACAGAGACAGACACACACACCCATACACACAGACAGAGACACACACACACACATACACAGAGAGACACACACACACACACACACACATACACACATAGAGAGAGACACACACACACATACACACAGAGAGAGAGACAGACACACACACACACACTGAGAGACACACACACACATACACACACATACAGACACACACAGAGAGAGAGAGAGGGAGACACACATACACACAAATCAAATCAAATGTGATTTGTCACAAGCGTCGAATAGAGCACCTTACAGTGAAATGCTGACTTACAAGCCCTTAATCAACAATGCTTTAAGAAGTTAAGAAGAAAAAAGTTTCTAGTGAAAAATAGATTTTTTTTTTACAAATAATTCAACAGTAAAATAACAAGGGGGGTACTGGTACAGAGTCACTGTGTGGGGGTACTGAGTCACTGTGTGGGGGTACAGAGTCACTGTGTGGGGGTACAGAGTCACTGTGTGGGGGTACAGAGTCACTGTGTGGGGGTACTGAGTCACTGTGTGGGGGTACTGAGTCACTGTGTGGGGGTACAGAGTCACTGTGTGGGGGTACAGAGTCACTGTGTGGGGGTACAGAGTCACTGTGTGGGGGTACAGAGTCACTGTGTGGGGGTACTGGTACAGAGTCACTGTGTGGGGGCACCGGTACAGAGTCACTGTGTGGAGGTACAGAGTCACTGTGTGGGGATACTGGTACAGAGTCACTGTGTGGGGGTACAGAGTCACTGTGTGGTGGTACAGAGTCACTGTGTGGGGGTACAGAGTCACTGTGTGGGGGTACAGAGTCACTGTGTGGTGGTACAGAGTCACTGTGTGGAGGTACAGAGTCACTGTGTGGGGGTACAGAGTCACTGTGTGGGGGTACTGGTACTGAGTCACTGTGTGGGGGTACAGAGTCACTGTGTCGGGGTACTGAGTCACTGTGTGGGGGTACAGAGTCACTGTGTGGAGGTACAGAGTCACTGTGTGGGGGTACTGAGTCACTGTGTGGTGGTACAGAGTCACTGTGTGGTGGTACAGAGTCACTGTGTGGGGGTACAGAGTCACTGTGTCGGGGTACAGAGTCACTGTGTCGGGGTACAGAGTCACTGTGTGGGGGTACAGAGTCACTGTGTCGGGGTACTGGTACAGAGTCACTGTGTGGTGGTACAGAGTCACTGTGTGGGGGTACAGAGTCACTGTGTGGGGTTACAGAGTCACTGTGTGGGGGTACAGAGTCACTGTGTGGGGGTACAGAGTCACTGTGTCGGGGTACAGAGTCACTGTGTGGGGGTACAGAGTCACTGTGTGGGGGTACTGGTACAGAGTCACTGTGTGGGGGTACTGGTACAGAGTCACTGTGTGGGGGTACTGGTACAGAGTCACTGTGTGGGGGTACTGGTACAGAGTCACTGTGTGGGGGTACAGAGTCACTGTGTGGGGGTACAGAGTCACTGTGTCGGGGTACAGAGTCACTGTGTGGGGGTACAGAGTCACTGTGTGGGGGTACTGGTACAGAGTCACTGTGTGGGGGTACTGGTACAGAGTCACTGTGTGGGGGTACAGAGTCACTGTGTGGGGGTACAGAGTCACTGTGTGGGGGTACAGAGTCACTGTGTGGGGGTACAGAGTCACTGTGTGGGGGTACTGGTACAGAGTCACTGTGTAGGGGCACCGGTACAGAGTCACTGTGTGGAGGTACAGAGTCACTGTGTGGGGATACTGGTACAGAGTCACTGTGTGGGGGTACAGAGTCACTGTGTGGTGGTACAGAGTCACTGTGTGGGGGTACAGAGTCACTGTGTGGGGGTACAGAGTCACTGTGTGGTGGTACAGAGTCACTGTGTGGAGGTACAGAGTCACTGTGTGGGGGTACAGAGTCACTGTGTGGGGGTACTGGTACTGAGTCACTGTGTGGGGGTACAGAGTCACTGTGTCGGGGTACTGAGTCACTGTGTGGGGGTACAGAGTCACTGTGTGGAGGTACAGAGTCACTGTGTGGGGGTACTGAGTCACTGTGTGGTGGTACAGAGTCACTGTGTGGTGGTACAGAGTCACTGTGTGGGGGTACAGAGTCACTGTGTCGGGGTACAGAGTCACTGTGTCGGGGTACAGAGTCACTGTGTGGGGGTACAGAGTCACTGTGTCGGGGTACTGGTACAGAGTCACTGTGTGGTGGTACAGAGTCACTGTGTGTGGGTACAGAGTCACTGTGTGGGGGTACAGAGTCACTGTGTGGGGGTACAGAGTCACTGTGTGGGGGTACAGAGTCACTGTGTCGGGGTACAGAGTCACTGTGTGGGGGTACAGAGTCACTGTGTGGGGGTACTGGTACAGAGTCACTGTGTGGGGGTACTGGTACAGAGTCACTGTGTGGGGGTACTGGTACAGAGTCACTGTGTGGGGGTACTGGTACAGAGTCACTGTGTGGGGGTACTGGTACAGAGTCACTGTGTGGGGGTACAGAGTCACTGTGTGGGGGTACAGAGTCACTGTGTCGGGGTACAGAGTCACTGTGTGGGGGTACAGAGTCACTGTGTGGGGGTACTGGTACAGAGTCACTGTGTGGGGGTACTGGTACAGAGTCACTGTGTGGGGGTACAGAGTCACTGTGTGGGGGTACAGAGTCACTGTGTGGGGGTACAGAGTCACTGTGTGGGGGTACAGAGTCACTGTGTGGGGGTACAGAGTCACTGTGTGGGGGTACTGGTTCAGAGTCACTGTGTGGGGGTACAGAGTCACTGTGTCGGGGTACAGAGTCACTGTGTCGGGGTACAGAGTCACTGTGTGGGGGTACAGAGTCACTGTGTGGGGGTACAGAGTCACTGTGTCGGGGTACTGGTACAGAGTCACTGTGTGGGGATACTGGTACAGAGTCACTGTGTGGGGGTACAGAGTCACTGTGTGGAGGTACTGGTACAGAGTCACTGTGTGGTGGTACTGAGTCACTGTGTGGGGGTACAGAGTCACTGTGTGGGGGAACCGGTACAGAGTCACTGTGTGGGGGTACAGAGTCACTGTGTGGGGGTACTGTTACAGAGTCACTGTGTGGGGGTACTGGTACAGAGTCACTGTGTGGTGGTACTGAGTCACTGTGTGGTGGTACTGAGTCACTGTGTGGGGGTACAGAGTCACTGTGTGGGGGTACAGAGTCACTGTGTGGGGGAACCGGTACAGAGTCACTGTGTGGGGGTACAGAGTCACTGTGTGGGGGTACAGAGTCACTGTTTGGGGGTACAGAGTCACTGTGTGGGGGTACTGGTACAGAGTCACTGTGTGGGGGCACCGGTACAGAGTCACTGTGTGGAGGTACAGAGTCACTGTGTGGGGATACTGGTACAGAGTCACTTTGTGGGGGTACAGAGTCACTGTGTGGGGGTACAGAGTCACTGTGTGGGGGTACAGAGTCACTGTGTGGGGGTACAGAGTCACTGTGTGGGGGTACAGAGTCACTGTGTGGGGGTACAGAGTCACTGTGTGGGGGTACAGAGTCACTGTGTCGGGGTACAGAGTCACTGTGTGGGGGTACAGAGTCACTGTGTGGGGGTACTGGTACAGAGTCACTGTGTGGGGGTACTGGTACAGAGTCACTGTGTGGGGGTACTGGTACAGAGTCACTGTGTGGGGGTACTGGTACAGAGTCACTGTGTGGGGGTACAGAGTCACTGTGTGGGGGTACAGAGTCACTGTGTCGGGGTACAGAGTCACTGTGTGGGGGTACAGAGTCACTGTGTGGGGGTACTGGTACAGAGTCACTGTGTGGGGGTACTGGTACAGAGTCACTGTGTGGGGGTACTGGTACAGAGTCACTGTGTGGGGGTACAGAGTCACTGTGTGGGGGTACAGAGTCACTGTGTGGGGGTACAGAGTCACTGTGTGGGGGTACAGAGTCACTGTGTGGGGGTACAGAGTCACTGTGTGGGGGTACTGGTACAGAGTCACTGTGTCGGGGTACAGAGTCACTGTGTCGGGGTACAGAGTCACTGTGTCGGGGTACAGAGTCACTGTGTGGGGGTACAGAGTCACTGTGTGGGGGTACAGAGTCACTGTGTCGGGGTACTGGTACAGAGTCACTGTGTGGGGATACTGGTACAGAGTCACTGTGTGGGGGTACAGAGTCACTGTGTGGAGGTACTGGTACAGAGTCACTGTGTGGTGGTACTGAGTCACTGTGTGGGGGTACAGAGTCACTGTGTGGGGGAACCGGTACAGAGTCACTGTGTGGGGGTACAGAGTCACTGTGTGGGGGTACTGGTACAGAGTCACTGTGTGGGGGTACTGGTACAGAGTCACTGTGTGGTGGTACTGAGTCACTGTGTGGTGGTACTGAGTCACTGTGTGGGGGTACAGAGTCACTGTGTGGGGGTACAGAGTCACTGTGTGGGGGAACCGGTACAGAGTCACTGTGTGGGGGTACAGAGTCACTGTGTGGGGGTACTGGTACTGAGTCACTGTGTGGGGGTACAGAGTCACTGTATCGGGGTACAGAGTCACTGTGTGGGGGTACAGAGTCACTGTGTGGGGGTACATAGTCACTGTGTGGGGGCACCGAGTCACTGTGTGGGGGTACAGAGTCACTGTGTGGGGGTACTGGTACAGAGTCACTGTGTGGGGGTACTGGTACAGAGTCACTGTGTGGGGGTAATGGTACAGAGTCACTGTGTGGGGGTACTGGTACAGAGTCACTGTGTGGGGGTACTGAGTCACTATGTGGGGGTACAGAGTCACTGTGTGGGGGCACCGAGTCACTGTGTGGGGGTACTGGTACAGAGTCACTGTGTGGAGGTACAGAGTCACTGTGTGGTGGTACTGAGTCACTGTGTGGGGGTACAGAGTCACTGTGTGGGGGAACCGGTACAGAGTCACTGTGTGGGTGTAGAGAGTCACTGTGTGGGGGTACAAAGTCACTGTGTGGGGGTACAGAGTCATTGTGTGGGGGTACAGAGTCACTGTGTGGGGGTACTGGTACAGAGTCACTGTGTGGGGGTACTGGTACAGAGTCACTGTGTGGGGGTACTGGTACAGAGTCACTGTGTGGGGGTACTGGTACAGAGTCACTGTGTGGGGGTACTGGCACCGAGTCACTGTGTGGGGGTACTGGTACAGAGTCACTGTATGGGGGCTCCGGTACAGAGTCACTGTGTGGGGGCACCGGTACAGAGTCACTGTGTGGGGGTACTGAGTCACTGTGTGGGGGTACAGAGTCACTGTGTGTGGGCACCGAGTCACTGTATGGAGGTACAGAGTCACTGTGTGGAGGTACAGAGTCACTGTGTGGGGGTACAGAGTCACTGTGTGGGGGTACCGAGTCACTGTGTGGGGGTACCGAGTCACTGTGTGGGGGTACAGAGTCACTGTGTGGGGGCACCGAGTCACTGTGTGGGGGTACAGAGTCACTGTGTGGGGGCACCGAGTCACTGTGTGGGGGTACAGAGTCACTGTGTGGAGGTACAGAGTCACTGTGTGGGGGTACAGAGTCACTGTGTGGGGGTACCGAGTCACTGTGTGGGGGTACCGAGTCACTGTGTGGGGGTACAGAGTCACTGTGTGGGGGCACCGAGTCACTGTGTGGGGGTACAGAGTCACTGTGTGGGGGCACCGAGTCACTGTGTGGGGGTACAGAGTCACTGTGTGGGGGCACCGAGTCACTGTGTGGGGGTACAGAGTCACTGTGTGGGGGCACCGAGTCACTGTGTGGGGGTACAGAGTCACTGTGTGGGGGTACTGGTACAGAGTCACTGTGTGGGGGTACTGGTACAGAGTCACTGTGTGGGGGTACTGGTACAGAGTCACTGTGTGGGGTACAGAGTCACTGTGTGGGGGTACAGAGTCACTGTGTGGGGGTACTGTTACAGAGTCACTGTGTGGGGGTACTGGTACAGAGTCACTGTGTGGTGGTACTGAGTCACTGTGTGGTGGTACTGAGTCACTGTGTGGGGGTACAGAGTCACTGTGTGGGGGTACAGAGTCACTGTGTGGGGGAACCGGTACAGAGTCACTGTGTGGGGGTACAGAGTCACTGTGTGGGGGTACAGAGTCACTGTTTGGGGGTACAGAGTCACTGTGTGGGGGTACTGGTACAGAGTCACTGTGTGGGGGCACCGGTACAGAGTCACTGTGTGGAGGTACAGAGTCACTGTGTGGGGGTACTGGTACAGAGTCACTTTGTGGGGGTACAGAGTCACTGTGTGGGGGTACAGAGTCACTGTGTGGGGGTACAGAGTCACTGTGTGGGGGTACAGAGTCACTGTGTGGGGGTACAGAGTCACTGTGTGGGGGTACAGAGTCACTGTGTGGGGGTACAGAGTCACTGTGTCGGGGTACAGAGTCACTGTGTGGGGGTACAGAGTCACTGTGTGGGGGTACTGGTACAGAGTCACTGTGTGGGGGTACTGGTACAGAGTCACTGTGTGGGGGTACTGGTACAGAGTCACTGTGTGGGGGTACTGGTACAGAGTCACTGTGTGGGGGTACAGAGTCACTGTGTGGGGGTACAGAGTCACTGTGTCGGGGTACAGAGTCACTGTGTGGGGGTACAGAGTCACTGTGTGGGGGTACTGGTACAGAGTCACTGTGTGGGGGTACTGGTACAGAGTCACTGTGTGGGGGTACTGGTACAGAGTCACTGTGTGGGGGTACAGAGTCACTGTGTGGGGGTACAGAGTCACTGTGTGGGGGTACAGAGTCACTGTGTGGGGGTACAGAGTCACTGTGTGGGGGTACAGAGTCACTGTGTGGGGGTACTGGTACAGAGTCACTGTGTCGGGGTACAGAGTCACTGTGTCGGGGTACAGAGTCAATGTGTCGGGGTACAGAGTCACTGTGTGGGGGTACAGAGTCACTGTGTGGGGGTACAGAGTCACTGTGTCGGGGTACTGGTACAGAGTCACTGTGTGGGGATACTGGTACAGAGTCACTGTGTGGGGGTACAGAGTCACTGTGTGGAGGTACTGGTACAGAGTCACTGTGTGGTGGTACTGAGTCACTGTGTGGGGGTACAGAGTCACTGTGTGGGGGAACCGGTACAGAGTCACTGTGTGGGGGTACAGAGTCACTGTGTGGGGGTACTGGTACAGAGTCACTGTGTGGGGGTACTGGTACAGAGTCACTGTGTGGTGGTACTGAGTCACTGTGTGGTGGTACTGAGTCACTGTGTGGTGGTACTGAGTCACTGTGTGGGGGTACAGAGTCACTGTGTGGGGGTACAGAGTCACTGTGTGGGGGAACCGGTACAGAGTCACTGTGTGGGGGTACAGAGTCACTGTGTGGGGGTACTGGTACTGAGTCACTGTGTGGGGGTACAGAGTCACTGTATCGGGGTACAGAGTCACTGTGTGGGGGTACAGAGTCACTGTGTGGGGGTACATAGTCACTGTGTGGGGGCACCGAGTCACTGTGTGGGGGTACAGAGTCACTGTGTGGGGGTACTGGTACAGAGTCACTGTGTGGGGGTACTGGTACAGAGTCACTGTGTGGGGGTAATTGTACAGAGTCACTGTGTGGGGGTACTGGTACAGAGTCACTGTGTGGGGGTACTGAGTCACTATGTGGGGGTACAGAGTCACTGTGTGGGGGCACCGAGTCACTGTGTGGGGGTACTGGTACAGAGTCACTGTGTGGAGGTACAGAGTCACTGTGTGGTGGTACTGAGTCACTGTGTGGGGGTACAGAGTCACTGTGTGGGGGAACCGGTACAGAGTCACTGTGTGGGTGTACAGAGTCACTGTGTGGGGGTACAAAGTCACTGTGTGGGGGTACAGAGTCATTGTGTGGGGGTACAGAGTCACTGTGTGGGGGTACTGGTACAGAGTCACTGTGTGGGGGTACTGGTACAGAGTCACTGTGTGGGGGTACTGGTACAGAGTCACTGTGTGGGGGTACTGGTACAGAGTCACTGTGTGGGGGTACTGGCACCGAGTCACTGTGTGGGGGTACTGGTACAGAGTCACTGTATGGGGGCTCCGGTACAGAGTCACTGTGTGGGGGCACCGGTACAGAGTCACTGTGTGGGGGTACTGAGTCACTGTGTGGGGGTACAGAGTCACTGTGTGTGGGCACCGAGTCACTGTATGGAGGTACAGAGTCACTGTGTGGAGGTACAGAGTCACTGTGTGGGGGTACAGAGTCACTGTGTGGGGGTACCGAGTCACTGTGTGGGGGTACCGAGTCACTGTGTGGGGGTACAGAGTCACTGTGTGGGGGCACCGAGTCACTGTGTGGGGGTACAGAGTCACTGTGTGGGGGCACCGAGTCACTGTGTGGGGGTACAGAGTCACTGTGTGGAGGTACAGAGTCACTGTGTGGGGGTACAGAGTCACTGTGTGGGGGTACCGAGTCACTGTGTGGGGGTACCGAGTCACTGTGTGGGGGTACAGAGTCACTGTGTGGGGGCACCGAGTCACTGTGTGGGGGTACAGAGTCACTGTGTGGGGGCACCGAGTCACTGTGTGGGGGTACAGAGTCACTGTGTGGGGGCACCGAGTCACTGTGTGGGGGTACAGAGTCACTGTGTGGGGGCACCGAGTCACTGTGTGGGGGTACAGAGTCACTGTGTGGGGGTACTGGTACAGAGTCACTGTGTGGGGGTACTGGTACAGAGTCACTGTGTGGGGGTACTGGTACAGAGTCACTGTGTGGGGTACAGAGTCACTGTGTGGGGGTACAGAGTCACTGTGTGGGGGTACTGGTACAGAGTCACTGTGTGGGGGTACAGAGTCACTGTGTGGGGGTACTGGTACAGAGTCACTGTGTGGGGGCACCGGTTAGTCGAGGTAATGGAGGTAATATGTACATGTAGGTAGAGTTAAAGTGACTATGCATAGATAATAACAGAGAGTAGCAGCAGCATAAAAGAGGGGTCTGGGTAGCCATTTGATTAGCTGTTCAGGAGTCTTATGGCTTTGGGGTAGAAGCTGTTCAGGAGTCTTATGGCTTGGGGGTAGAAGCTGTTCAGGAGTCTTATGGCTTGGGGGTAGAAGCTGTTCAGGAGTCTTATGGCTTGGGGGTAGAAGCTGTTCAGGAGTCTTATGGCTTTGGGGTAGAAGCTGTTCAGGAGTCTTATGGCTTTGGGGTAGAAGCTGTTCAGGAGTCTTATGGCTTGGGGGTAGAAGCTGTTCAGGAGTCTTATGGCTTTGGGGTAGAAGCTGTTCAGGAGTCTTATGGCTTTGGGGTAGAAGCTGTTCAGGAGTCTTATGGCTTTGGGGTAGAAGCTGTTCAGGAGTCTTATGGCTTTGGGGTAGAAGCTGTTCAGGAGTCTTATGGCTTGGGGGTAGAAGCTGTTCAGGAGTCTTATGGCTTTGGGGTAGAAGCTGTTCAGGAGTCTTATGGCTTTGGGGTAGAAGCTGTTCAGGAGTCTTATGGCTTTGGGGTAGAAGCTGTTCAGGAGTCTTATGGCTTGGGGGTAGAAGCTGTTCAGGAGTCTTATGGCTTTGGGGTAGAAGCTGTTCAGGAGTCTTATGGACCTCGACTTGGCACTCCAGTACCGCTTTCCGTGCGGTAGCAGAGAGAACAGTCTGTTTATTTATGATTTTTGTATTTAAAAAATATATTTTTTTACCTTTATTTAACCAGGAAAAGCCCATTGAGACCCAGAGTCTCTTTTTCAAGGGAGACCTGCTAAGAAGGCAGCAACAATACAATACATTACAGAATTAAAACATACAACAATACAATACATTACAGAATGAAAACATACAACAATACAATACATTACAGAATGAAAACATACAACAATACAACATGATCCAGCCTTAAAACAGCATTTACACTCCTCTAACAGAGTCTCCCATCAATATGTTAAATTCATTCAGTGGCATTAACATAACTAGATGAAGAATGGATTGTAGATTATTCCATGCGTCTGGTGGACAAGAAGAGATGGCAGTCTTGCCTTGTACTGTGAATGTCCTGGGGACTTTATGTAACAACCACCTAGCAGACTGGGTATGGTAACATAGCAACCACCCATATAGCAACCACCTAGCAGACCGGGTATGGTAACATAGCAACCTCCTAGCAGACCGGGTATGGTAACATAGCAACCACCTAGCAGACCGGGTATGGTAACATAGTAACCTCCTAGCAGACCAGGTATGGTAACATAGCAACCACCTAGCAGACCAGGTATGGTAACATAGCAACCACCTAGCAGACCGGGTATGGTAACATAGCAACCTCCTAGCAGACCGGGTATGGTAACATAGCAACCACCTAGCAGACCGGGTATGGTAACACAGCAACCACCTAGCAGACCGGGTATGGTAACATAGCAACCTCCTAGCAGACCGGGTATGGTAACATAGCAACCTCCTAGCAGACCGGGTATGGTAACATAGCAACCACCTAGCAGACCGGGTATGGTAACATAGCAACCTCCTAGCAGACCGGGTATGGTAACATAGCAACCTCCTAGCAGACCAGGTATGGTAACATAGCAACATCCTAGCAGACCGGGTATGGTAACATAGTAACATCCTAGCAGACCGGGTATGGTAACATAGCAACCACCTAGCAGACCGGGTATGGTAACATAGCAACCTCCTAGCAGACCGGGTATGGTAACATAGCAACCTCCTAGCAGACCGGGTATGGTAACATAGCAACCACCTAGCAGACCGGGTATGGTAACATAGCAACCTCCTAGCAGACCGGGTATGGTAACATAGTAACCTCCTAGCAGACCGGGTATGGTAACATAGTAACCTCCTAGCAGACCGGGTATGGTAACATAGTAACCTCCTAGCAGACCGGGTATGGTAACATAGTAACCTCCTAGCAGACCGGGTATGGTAACATAGTAACCTCCTAGCAGACCGGGTATGGTAACATAGCAACCTCCTAGCAGACCGGGTATGGTAACATAGCAACCACCTAGCAGACCGGGTATGGTAACATAGCAACCAACTAGCAGACCGGGTATGGTAACATAGCAACCACCTAGCAGACCGGGTATGGTAACATAGCAACCACCTAGCAGACCGGGTATGGTAACATAGCAACCACCTAGCAGACCGGGTATGGTAACATAGCAACCACCTAGCAGACCGGGTATGGTAACATAGCAACCACCTAGCAGACCGGGTATGGTAACATAGCAACCACCTAGCAGACCGGGTATGGTAACATAGCAACCACCTAGCAGACCGGGTATGGTAACATAGCAACCTCCTAGCAGACCGGGTATGGTAACATAGCAACCTCCTAGCACACCGGGTATGGTAACATAGCAACCACCTAGCAGACCGGGTATGGTAACATAGCAACCACCTAGCAGACCGGGTATGGTAACATAGCAACCACCTAGCAGACCGGGTATGGTAACTTAGCAACCACCTAGCAGACCGGGTATGGTAACATAGCAACCTCCTAGCAGACCGGGTATGGTAACATAGCAACCACCTAGCAGACCGGGTATGGTAACATAGCGATGTCCTAACAGACCGGGTATGGTAACATAGCAACCACCTAGCAGACTGGGTATGGTAACATAGCAACCTCCTAGCAGACCGGGTATGGTAACATAGCAACCACCTAGCAGACCGGGTATGGTAACATAGCAACCACCTAGCAGACCGGGTATGGTAACATAGCAACCTCCTAGCAGACCGGGTATGGTAACATAGCAACCTCCTAGCAGACCGGGTATGGTAACATAGCAACCTCCTAGCAGACCGGGTATGGTAACATAGCAACCACCTAGCAGACCGGGTATGGTAACATAGCGATGTCCTAACAGACCGGGTATGGTAACATAGCAACCACCTAGCAGACCGGGTATGGTAACATAGCAACCTCCTAGCAGACCGGGTATGGTAACATAGTAACCTCCTAGCAGACCGGGTATGGTAACATAGCAACCACCTAGCAGACTGGGTATGGTAACATAGTAACCTCCTAGCAGACCGGGTATGGTAACATAGTAACCTCCTAGCAGACCGGGTATGGTAACATAGTAACCTCCTAGCAGACCGGGTATGGTAACATAGCAACCTCCTAGCAGACCGGGTATGGTAACATAGCAACCACCTAGCAGACCGGGTATGGTAACATAGCAACCAACTAGCAGACCGGGTATGGTAACATAGCAACCACCTAGCAGACCGGGTATGGTAACATAGCAACCACCTAGCAGACCGGGTATGGTAACATAGCAACCACCTAGCAGACCGGGTATGGTAACATAGCAACCACCTAGCAGACTGGGTATGGTAACATAGCAACCACCTAGCAGACCGGGTATGGTAACATAGCAACAACCTAGCAGACCGGGTATGGTAACATAGCAACCACCTAGCAGACCGGGTATGGTAACATAGCAACCTCCTAGCAGACCGGGTATGGTAACATAGCAACCTCCTAGCACACCGGGTATGGTAACATAGCAACCTCCTAGCAGACCGGGTATGGTAACATAGCAACCTCCTAGCAGACCGGGTATGGTAACATAGCAACCTCCTAGCAGACCGGGTATGGTAACATAGTAACCTCCTAGCAGACCGGGTATGGTAACATAGCGATGTCCTAACAGACCGGGTATGGTAACATAGCAACCACCTAGCAGACCGGGTATGGTAACATAGCAACCACCTAGCAGACCGGGTATGGTAACATAGCAACCTCCTAGCAGACCGGGTATGGTAACATAGTAACCTCCTAGCAGACCGGGTATGGTAACATAGCGATGTCCTAACAGACCGGGTATGGTAACATAGCAACCACCTAGCAGACTGGGTATGGTAACATAGCAACCTCCTAGCAGACCGGGTATGGTAACATAGCAACCTCCTAGCAGACTGGGTATGGTAACATAGCAACCACCTAGCAGACTGGGTATGGTAAGATAGCAACCACCTAGCAGACCGGGTATGGTAACACAGCAACCACCTAGCAGACCGGGTATGGTAACATAGTAACCACCTAGCAGACCGGGTATGGTAACATAGCAACCACCTAGCAGACCGGGTATGGTAACATAGTAACCATACATGATAAACAGAGTCCAGTCTCTGTTAGACAGAGGAGGCTGCATGATAAACAGAGTCCAGTCTCTGTAAGACAGAGGAGGCTGCATGATAAACAGAGTCCAGTCTCTGTAAGACAGAGGAGGCTGCATGATAAACAGAGTCCAGTCTCTGTTAGACAGAGGAGGCTGCATGATAAACAGAGTCCAGTCTCTGTAAGACAGAGGAGGCTGCATGATAAACAGGGTCCAGTCTCTGTGAGACAGAGGAGGCTGCATGATAAACAGAGTCTCTGTAAGACAGAGGAGACTGCATGATAAACAGAGTCCAGTCTCTGTTAGACAGAGGAGGCTGCATGATAAACAGAGTCCAGTCTCTGTAAGACGGAGGAGGCTGCATGATAAACAGAGTCCAGTCTCTGTAAGACAGAGGAGGCTGCATGATAAACAGAGTCTCTGTAAGACAGAGGAGGCTGCATGATAAACAGAGTCCAGTCTCTGTTAGACAGAGGAGGCTGCATGATAAACAGAGTCTCTGTAAGACAGAGGAGGCTGCATGATAAACAGAGTCCAGTCTCTGTAAGACGGAGGAGGCTGCATGATAAACAGAGTCTCTGTAAGACAGAGGAGACAGCATGATAAACAGAGTCCAGTCTCTGTAAGACAGAGGAGGCTGCATGATAAACAGAGTCCAGTCTCTGTAAGGCAGAGGAGGTTGCATGATAAACAGAGTCCAGTCTCTGTAAGACAGAGGAGGCAGCATGATAAACAGAGTCCAGTCTCTGTAAGGCAGAGGAGGCTGCATGATAAACAGAGTCTCTGTTAGACGGAGGAGGCTGCATGATAAACAGAGTCCAGTCTCTGTAAGACAGAGGAGGCTGCATGATAAACAGAGTCCAGTCTCTGTAAGACAGAGGAGGCTGCATGATAAACAGAGTCCAGTCTCTGTAAGACAGAGGAGGCTGCATGATAAACAGAGTCCAGTCTCTGTAAGACAGAGGAGGCTGCATGATAAACAGAGTCCAGTCTCTGTAAGACAGAGGAGACTGCATGATAAACAGAGTCTCTGTAAGACAGAGGAGGCTGCATGATAAACAGAGTCCAGTCTCTGTAAGACAGAGGAGGCTGCATGATAAACAGAGTCCAGTCTCTGTTAGACGGAGGAGGCTGCATGATAAACAGAGTCTCTGTAAGACAGAGGAGGCTGCATGATAAACAGAGTCCAGTCTCTGTAAGACAGAGGAGGCTGCATGATAAACAGAGTCCAGTCTCTGTAAGACAGAGGAGGCTGCATGATAAACAGAGTCCAGTCTCTGTTAGACAGAGGAGGCTGCATGATAAACAGAGTCCAGTCTCTGTAAGACAGAGGAGGCTGCATGATAAACAGAGTCCAGTCTCTGTAAGACAGAGGAGGCTGCATGATAAACAGAGTCCAGTCTCTGTTAGACAGAGGAGGCTGCATGATAAACAGAGTCCAGTCTCTGTAAGACAGAGGAGGCTGCATGATAAACAGAGTCCAGTCTCTGTAAGACAGAGGAGGCTGCATGATAAACAGAGTCCAGTCTCTGTAAGACAGAGGAGGCTGCATGATAAACAGAGTCCAGTCTCTGTAAGACGGAGGAGGCTGCATGATAAACAGAGTCCAGTCTCTGTAAGACAGAGGAGGCTGTATGATAGACAGAGTCCAGTCTCTGTTAGACAGAGGAGGCTGCATGATAAACAGAGTCCAGTCTCTGTAAGACAGAGGAGGCTGCATGATAAACAGAGTCCAGTCTCTGTAAGACAGAGGAGGCTGCATGATAAACAGAGTCCAGTCTCTGTTAGACGGAGGAGGCTGCATGATAAACAGAGTCCAGTCTCTGTTAGACAGAGGAGGCTGCATGATAAACAGAGTCCAGTCTCTGTAAGACAGAGGAGGCTGCATGATAAACAGAGTCCAGTCTCTGTAAGACGGAGGAGACTGCATGATAAACAGAGTCCAGTCTCTGTAAGACAGAGGAGGCTGCATGATAAACAGAGTCCAGTCTCTGTTAGACAGAGGAGGCTGCATGATAAACAGAGTCCAGTCTCTGTTAGACAGAGGAGGCTGCATGATAAACAGAGTCCAGTCTCTGTAAGACAGAGGAGGCTGCATGATAAACAGAGTCCAGTCTCTGTAAGACAGAGGAGGCTGCATGATAAACAGAGTCCAGTCTCTGTTAGACGGAGGAGGCTGCATGATAAACAGAGTCCAGTCTCTGTTAGACAGAGGAGGCTGCATGATAAACAGAGTCCAGTCTCTGTAAGACAGAGGAGACTGCATGATAAACAGAGTCCAGTCTCTGTAAGACGGAGGAGGCTGCATGATAAACAGAGTCTCTGTAAGACGGAGGAGGCTGCATGATAAACAGAGTCCAGTCTCTGTAAGACAGAGGAGACTGCATGATAAACAGAGTCCAGTCTCTGTAAGACGGAGGAGGCTGCATGATAAACAGAGTCCAGTCTCTGTAAGACAGAGGAGGCTGCATGATAAACAGAGTCCAGTCTCTGTAAGACGGAGGAGGCTGCATGATAAACAGAGTCCAGTCTCTGTTAGACAGAGGAGGCTGCATGATAAACAGAGTCCAGTCTCTGTTAGACAGAGGAGGCTGCATGATAAACAGAGTCCAGTCTCTGTTAGACGGAGGAGGCTGCATGATAAACAGAGTCCAGTCTCTGTTAGACGGAGGAGGCTGCATGATAAACAGAGTCCAGTCTCTGTTAGACAGAGGAGGCTGCATGATAAACAGAGTCCAGTCTCTGTAAGACAGAGGAGGCTGCATGATAAACAGAGTCCAGTCTCTGTTAGACGGAGGAGGCTGCATGATAAACAGAGTCCAGTCTCTGTAAGACAGAGGAGGCTGCATGATAAACAGAGTCCAGTCTCTGTTAGACGGAGGAGGCTGCATGATAAACAGAGTCCAGTCTCTGTAAGACAGAGGAGGCTGCATGATAAACAGAGTCCAGTCTCTGTTAGACAGAGGAGGCTGCATGATAAACAGGGTCCAGTCTCTGTAAGACAGAGGAGGCTGCATGATAAACAGAGTCTCTGTAAGACAGAGGAGGCTGCATGATAAACAGAGTCTCTGTTAGACAGAGGAGACTGCATGATAAACAGAGTCCAGTCTCTGTAAGACAGAGGAGGCTGCATGATAAACAGAGTCCAGTCTCTGTTAGACGGAGGAGGCTGCATGATAAACAGAGTCCAGTCTCTGTTAGACAGAGGAGGCTGCATGATAAACAGAGTCCAGTCTCTGTAAGACAGAGGAGGCTGCATGATAAACAGAGTCCAGTCTCTGTAAGACAGAGGAGGCTGCATGATAAACAGAGTCCAGTCTCTGTAAGACAGAGGAGGCTGCATGATAAACAGAGTCCAGTCTCTGTTAGACAGAGGAGGCTGCATGATAAACAGAGTCCAGTCTCTGTAAGACAGAGGAGGCTGCATGATAAACAGAGTCCAGTCTCTGTAAGACAGAGGAGGCTGCATGCATATACAACAAGTCACCATAATCAATTACAGAGAGAATAGTGGCCTGAACAAGCTTCTTTCTAGACATAAGCAGGAAGCATCCCTTATTACGAAAATAAAAACCCAATTTCAATTTAAACTTTGTCACAAGATTATCCACATGAACTTTAAAGGACATCTTGTCACTCAACCATATACCTTGGTATTTGTAGGATGACACTTTTTCAATGGATAAGCCACCGGATGTGGCAATGCTAACCTTCTCTGGCAAAGTTCTAGCTCTGGTAAAGGTCATGAATTTAGTTTTTTGTACATTCTAGACCAGTTTGAGACCATAAAGGGAGGCCTGCTGTGACTGAAAAGCAGTCTGGAGCTCTTCAACAGCCTGAACCAGAGAATGAACACATGAATATATGACTGTATCACCTGCATATAGATGTAACTTTGCTGGTTGCATCCCATTTCCCAAATCATTAATACAAATTGAGAACAACACAGGAGCTATAACGGAACCCTGGGGGACACCTCTAATAATCTCTAGACAACTAGACTTGTGATGGTCAGTATCTACACATTGTGTTCTGTCAGAAATATAGTTCCTAAACCAATTTAATGCCCCTTCAATGAGACCAATGTTTCTGAGTCTAGCTAGCAACAATTCATGGTCAACTGAATCAAAGGCCTTTGATACATTTGCAAACAGAGCAGCACAATGTTGCTTTTTATCAAGTGCATTCATGTTGTTGTTTTCCACTGCCATAGCTGCAGATGTGGTGCTGTGCCCCGATGACTAGGGTGACTGAAGTCTTTGACAATTTCTAGGGCCTTCCTCTGACACCGCCTGGTATACAGGTCCTGGGTGGCAGGAAGCTTGGCCCCGGTGATGTACTGGGCCGTACGCACTACCCTCTGTAGTGCCTTTCAGTCGGAGGCCGAGCAGTTACCATACCAGACAGTGATGCAACCAGTCAGGATGCTCTCGATGGTGCAGCTGTAGAACCTTTTGAGGATCTGAGGACACATGCAAATTATTTTCAGTCTCCTGAGTTGGAATAGGTTTTGTCGTGCCCTCTTCACGACTGTCTTACTGTGTTTGGACCATTCTAGTTTGTTGGTGATGTGGACAACAAGGAACTTGAAGCTCTCAACCTGCTCCAATGCTGCCCCGTCGATGAGAATGGGGGCGTGCTCAGTCCTCCTTTTCCTGTAGTCCACAATCCTTTTTGTCTTGATCACATTGAGGGAGAGGTTGTTCTCCTAGCACCACACTGCCTGGTCTCTGACCTCCTCCCTGTAGGCTGTCTCAACGTTGTCGGTGATCAATCCTACCACTGCTGTGTCATCGGCAAACTTAATGATGGTGTTGGAGGTTTACCTGGCCATGCAGTCATGAGTGAACAGGGAGTACAGGAGGGAACTGAGCACGCACCCCTGAGGGGCCCCCGTGTTGAGCTTGGCAGATGTGTTTTTGCCTACCCTTACCACCTGGGGGCGACCCGTCAGGAAGTCCAGGATCCAGTTGCAGAGGGAGGTGTTTAGTCCCAGGGTCCTTAGCTTAGTGATGAGCTTTGAGGGCACTATGGTGCTGAACGCTGAGCTGTAGTCAATTAATAGCATTCTCACATAGGTGTTCCTTTTGTCCAGGTGGTAAAGGGCAGTGTGGAGTGCAATAGAGATTGCATCATCTGTGGATCTGTTGGGGAGGTATGCAAATTGGAGTGGGTCTAGGGTTTCTGGGATGATGGTGTTGATGTGAGTCATGACCAGCCTTTCAAAGCACTTCATGGCTACAGACGTGAGTGCTACGGGTCGTTAGTCATTTAGAAAGGTTACTTTAGTGTTCTTTTATACAGGGACTATGGTGGTCTGCTTGAAACATGTTGGTATTACAGACTGGGTCAGGGAGAGGTTGAAAATGTCAGTGTAGACACTTGCCAGTTGGTCAGCGCACGCTCGGAGTACACGTCCTGGTAATCCATCTGGCCCTGAGGCCTTGTGAATGTTGACCTGTTTAAAGGTCTTACTCACATTGGCTACGGAAAGCGTGATCACACAGTCATCCGGAACAGCTGGTGCTCTCATACGTGTTTCAGTGTTACTTGTCTCGAAGCGAGCATAGAAGTAATTTATTTTTATTTTATTTATTTTATTTTTTATTTAACCTTTATTTAACCAGGTAGGCAAATTGAGAACACGTTCTCATTTACAATTGCGACCTGGCCAAGATAAAGCAAAGCAGTTCGACACATACAACAACACATAGTTACACATGGAGTAAAAACAAACATATAGTCAATAATACAGTGAAAAAAATAAAAAAAATAAGTCTACAGTATATACAATGTGAGCAAGTGAGGTGAGATAAGGGGGGTGAAGGCAAACAGATATGTATAAATAAATAAAAATATAAAAAGGCCATGGAGGCGAAGTGAGTACAACACAGCAAGTAAAATAAAAACTAAAAAAAACACTGGAATGGTTGGTTTGCATTGGAAGAAAGTGCAAAGTAGAGACAGAAATAATGGGGTGCAAAGGAGCAAAATAAATTAATAAATAAATACAGTAGGTAAAGAGGTAGTTGTTTGGGCTAAATTATAGATGGGTTATGTACAGGTGCAGTAATCTATGAGCTGCTCTGACAGCTGGTGCTTAAAGCTAGTGAGGGAGATAGGTGTTTCCAGTGTCAGAGATTTTTGTAGTTCGTTCCAGTCATTGGCAGCAGAGAACTGGAAGGAGAGGCGTCCAAAGGAAGAATTGGTTTTGGGGGTGACTAGAGAGATATACCTGCTGGAGCGCGTGCTACGGGTAGGTGCTGCTATGGTGACCAGCGAGCTGAGATAAGGGGGGACTTTACCTAGCAGGGTCTTGTAGATGACCTGGAACCAATGGGTTTGGCGACGAGTATGAAGCGAGGGCCAGCCAACGAGAGTGTACAGGTCGCAGTGGTGGGTAGTATATGGGGCTTTGGTGACAAAACGGATGGCACTGTGATAGACTGCATCCAATTTATTGAGTAGGGTTTTGGAGGCTATTTTGTAAATGACATCACCGAAGTCGAGGATTGGTAGGATGGTCAGTTTTACAAGGGTATGTTTGGCAGCATGAGTAAAGGATGCTTTGTTGCGGAATAGGAAGCCAATTCTAGATTTGACTTTGGATTGGAGATGTTTGATGTGGGTCTGGAAGGAGAGTTTACAGTCTAACCAGACACCTAGGTATTTGTAGTTGTCCACATATTCTAAGTCAGAGCCGTCCAAAGTAGTGATGTTGGACAGGCGGGCCGGAGCAGGCAGCGATCGGTTGAAGAGCATGCATTTGGTTTTACTTGTATTTAAGAGCAGTTGGAGGCCACGGAAGGAGAGTTGTATGGCATTGAAGCTCGCCTGGAGGGTTGTTAACACAGTGTCAAAAGAAGGGCCAGAAGTATACAGAATAGTGTCGTCTGCGTAGAGGTGGATCAGAGAATCACCAGCAGCAAGAGCGACATCATTGATGTAAACAGAGAAGAGAGTCGGTCCAAGAATTGAACCCTGTGGCACCCCCATAGAGACTGCCAGAGGCCCGGACAACAGACCCTCCGATTTGACACACTGAACTCTATCAGAGAAGTAGTTGGTGAACCAGGCGAGGCAATCATTAGAGAAACCAAGGCTGTCGAGTCTGCCAATGAGGATGTGGTGATTGACAGAGTCAAAAGCCTTGGCCAGGTCAATGAATACGGCTGCACAGTATTGTTTCCTATCGATGGCGGTTACGATATCGTTTATGACCTTGAGCGTGGCTGAGGTGCACCCATGACCAGCTCTGAAACCAGATTGCATAGCGGAGAAGGTGTGGTGTGATTCGAAATGGTCGGTAATCTGTTTGTTGACTTGGCTTTCGAAGACCTTAGAAAGGCAGGGTAGGATAGATATAGGTCTGTAGCAGTTAGGGTCAAGGGTGTCCCCCCCTTTGAAGAGGGGGATAACCGCAGCTGCTTTCCAATCTTTGGGTATCTCAGACGACACGAAAGAGAGGTTGAAGAGGCTAGTAATAGGGGTGGCAACAATTTCAGCAGATAGTTTTAGAAAGAAAGGGTCCAGATTATCTAGCCCGGCTGATTTGTAAGGGTCCAGATTTTGCAGCTCATTAAGAACATCAGCTGACTGTATTTGGGAGAAAGAGAAATGGGGAAGGCTTGGGCGAGTAGCAGAGGGGAGGGCAGTGCTGTTGTCCGGGGTAGGGGTAGCCAGGTGGAAAGCACGGCCAGCCGTAGAAAAATGCTTATTGAAATTCTCAATTATAGTGGATTTGTCGGTGGTGACAGTGTTTCCTATCTTCAGGGCGGTTGGAAGCTGGGAGGAGGTGTTCTTATTCTCCATGGACTTTACGGTGTCCCAGAACTTTTTTGAATTTGTGTTGCAGGAAGCAAATTTCTGCTTGAAAAAGCTAGCCTTGGCTGTTCTAACTGCCTGTGTATATTGGTTTCTGGCTTCCCTGAAAAGTTGCATATCACGGGGGCTGTTCGATGCTAATGCAGAAAGCCATAAGGATGTTTTTCTGTTGGTTAAGGGCAGTCAGTTCAGGAGAGAACCAAGGGCTATATCTGTTCCTGGTTCTAAATTTCTTGAATGGGGCATGCTTATTCAAGATGGTGAGGAAGGCATTTTTAAAAAATGACCAGGCATCCTCTACTGACGGGATGAGATCAATATCCTTCCAGGATACCCCGGCCAGGTCAATTAGGAAGGCCTGCTCGCTGAAGTGTTTCAGGGAGCGTTTGACAGTGATGAGTGGAGGTCGTTTGACCGCTGACCCATTACGGATGCAGGCAATGAGGCAGTGATCGCTGAGATCTTGGTTAAAAACAGCAGAGGTGTATTTGGAGGGCAAGTTTGTTAGGATGATATCTATGAGGGTACCCGTGTTTACGGAATTAGGGTGGTACCTGGTAGGTTCATTAATAATTTGTGTGAGATTGAGGGCATCAAGCTTAGATTGTAGGGTGGCTGGGGTGTTGAGCATGTTCAAATTTAGGTCGCCTAGCAGCACGAGCTCTGAAGATAGATGGGGGGCAATCAGTTCCCATATAGTGTCCAGAGCACAGCTGGGGGCAGAGGGTGGTCTATAGCAGGCGGCAACGGTGAGAGACTTGTTTTTAGAGAGGTGGATTTTTAAAAGTAGAAGTTCAAATTGTTTGGGAACAGACCTGGATAGTATAACAGAACTCTGCAGGCAGTCTTTGCAGTAGATTGCAACACCGCCCCCTTTGGCCGTTCTATCTTGTCTGAAAATATTGTAATTGGGGATAAAAATGTCTGAATTTTTGGTGGTCTTTCTAAGCCAGGATTCAGACACGGCTAAAACATCCGGGTTGGTAGAGTGTGCTAAAGCAGTGAACAGAACAAACTTAGGGAGGAGGCTCCTAATGTTAACATGCATGAAGCCAAGGCTATTACGGTTACAGAAGTCATCAAAAGAGAGCGCCTGGGGAATAGGAGTGGAGCCAGGTACTGCAGGGCAGACAAAGGTATGGTAGGATGTGAATACAGTGGAGGTAAACCTAGGTATTGAGTGATGATGAGAGAGATCTTGTCTCTAGAAACATCATTGAAACCAGGTGATGTCATCGCATATGTGGGTGGTGGAACTGCAGGGTTGGATATGGTATAGAGAGCAGGGCTAGAATCTCTACAGTGAAATAAGCCAATAAACACTAACCAGAACAGCAATGGATAAGGCATATTTACATTAAGGAGAGGCAAGCTTAATCGAGTGATAAATAAGGGTCCAGTGAGTAGAGGTTGGTTGGGGTCGTGGCGATCCAGACAGCTGGCCGGGTATATGGCTATCGGTAGCAGCATAGGATGGAGGTCTGTTTGTAGATACCTCGTGCGTTTCCGTCGGTAGGTTCCGTGTAGTGGGGTTTTGTTCAGATAGCAGCCGATAAGACAGCTAACGATTAGCGGGCCTCAGATGAGCGTTCAGGTAACGCCGGGACGGAGGTGCCGGTTGGATAAATCCCTCGGGCAGATAACGTCGGCAGTCAGTCGTGAAGGCCCGGTGGGGTTCCGTATCTGCAGCAGCAACAAAGAAGCGGGTCCGGATGGTGATGGAACTCCTCAGCTGGCTAGCTCCAGCATGATTTGAGTTAGCTCCGGGGTCGACGTAAGCCAATAGTCACACGGTATGCAGCTAGCTAGCTGCGAAATCAAGGTGCAAGTGTCCAGAGGCTGCGGTTGGAATCCGGGGAAACTGAGAGAAAAAAAAGTCCCGGAATGCTCCGGTCCGAGTCGCGTTGCACAAAAGTGCCGGTAGATTATCGAGCTAGAGGAATAGCTGATGACCGCAAAAAAATGGGCAGCTGAAACACCAACGCTAGCCAGCAAACCGGCTAATTTCGGGGCAGCTACAGATTAGCTTCTGGCTAGCTATCGGAGTAGCTTCTGGATTAGCTTTCAGGCTAGCTTCTGAATTAGCCCCTGGCTATCTTCCACGATGGATTTTCAGATTGAGGTAAATAGTACTTATTGTAATTGGTGAAGCGGGTTGCAGGAAAGCTTTTGCAGGAAAGCTTTTGTAGTTGAGTTCTTGGATAATAAAATAAATAAAAGATATGTGAAGAAAAGGTGTAAATATATATATATACAGGACACGACACGACAACACGGAAAAATACGTCTGAACTGCTAAGCCACCTTGGTAACTGTACCAACTGCACCTTGGTAATTTAGCTCATCTGGTAGGTTTGTGTCACTGGGCAGCTCGTGGCTGTGCTTCCATTTGTAGTCTGAAATAGTTTGCAAGCCCTGTCACATCTGACAAGGATGTAGGATGACAATAGGGTGTCAGCAGACTCCTAAGTGTTAAGACCATGTATAGGCATCAGGTTGAAAAGAGCATCGATTTCTGACATTTCACTTCCTGGTCAGGAAAAGTGCTGCAGAAGGACTTCTGTTTCACTCAGAGAAATAATTCCAACTCTTTTAGAAACTAGAAAATGTTTTCTATCCAAAAAGAATAATAATATTCATATTGTACGAGCAAGATTTGAGTAGGAGACCGTTTGAAATGGGCACGATTTCACTGGCTACTCAACACTTTGCCTTGCAGCCATAAGAAGTTTTAACCTGTTAGGCGGCCGCACCTTTTCTTACCAGAGGCCAAAAACACTTTAACCCTGCCAGCTGAATGTTAATCATGTCGTGGTTCAGCAGAAACATAAGATATTACCGTTTTTAATGTCCCGCTGGTACGATATACGTGATCGTACATCGTCTATTTTATTATTGATTGATTCTAATAGGACCATAGATTACCATCACAAACACAGAGAGAGAGAGAGAGAGAGAGAGAGAGAGAGAGAAAAATCAGAAATTTTCTGTCCAAAAATGATGCAGAAAAATTAATCCATGCATTTGTTACTTCTAGGTTAGACTACTGCAATGCTCTACTTTCCGGCTACCCGGATAAAGCACTAAATAAACTTCAGTTAGTGCTAAATACGGCTGCTAGAATCCTGACTAGAACCAAGAAATTTGATCATATTACTCCAGTGCTAGCTTCCCTACACTGGCTTCCTGTTAAGGCAAGGGCTGATTTCAAGGTTTTACTGTTAACCTATAAAGCGTTACATGGGCTTGCTCCTACCTATCTTTCCGAGTTGGTCCTTCCGTACATACCAATACGTACGCTACGGTCACAAGACGCAAGCCTCCTAATTGTCCCTAAAATTTCTAAGCAAACAGCGGGAGGCAGGGCTTTTCTCCTATAGATCTCCATTTTTATGGAATGGTCTGCCTACCCATGTGAGAGACGCAGACTCGGTCTCAACCTTTAAGTCTTTACTGAAGACTCATCTCTTCAGTAGGTCATATGATTGAGTGTAGCCTGACCCAGGAGTGTGAAGGTGAACGGAAAGGCTCTGGAGCAACGAACCGCCCTTGCCGTCTCTGCCGGGCCGGTTCCCCTCTCTCCACTGGGATTCTCTGCCTCTAACCCTGTTACTGGGGCTGAGTCACTGGCTTGCTGGTGCTCTTTCATGCCGTCCCTAGGAGGGGTGCGTCACTTGAGTGGGTTGAGTTTCTGACGTGATCTTCCTGTCTGGGTTGGAGCCCCCCTTGGTTTGTGCTGTGGTGGAGATCTTTGTGGGCTATACTCGGCCTTGTCTCAGGATTGTAAGTTGGTGGTTGAGGATATCCCTCTAGTGGTGTGGGGGCTGTGCTTTGGCAGAGTGGGTGGGGTTATATCCTTCCTGTTTGGCCCTGTCCGGGGGTATCTTCGGATGGGGCCACATTGTCTCCTGACCGCTCCTGTCTCAGCCTCCAGTATTTATGCTGCAGTAGTTTATGTGTCGGGGGGCTGGGGTCAGTTGGTTATACCTGGAGTACTTCTCCTGTCTTATCCAGTGTCCTGTGTGAATTTAAGTATGCTCTCTCTAATTCTCTCGTTCTCTCTGAGAACCTGAGCCCTAGGACCATACGTCAGGACTACCGGGCATGCTGACACCTTGCTGTCCCCAGTCCGCCCGGCCTTGCTGCTATTCCAGTTTCAACTGTTCTGCCTGCGGTTACGAAACCCCTACCTGTCCCATACCTGCTGTTTTCAACTCTTAATGATCGGCTATGAAAAGCCAACTGAGATTTATTCCTGATTATTATTTGACCATGCTTGTCATTTATGAACATTTTGAAAATCTTGGCTCTCTCTAATTTTCTCCTTCTCTCTTTCTTTCTCTCGGAGGACCTGGGCCCTAGGACCATGCGTCGGGACTGCCGCCCGTGGTGACTCCTTGCTGTCCCCAGTCCGCCTGGCCTTGCTGCTATTCCAGTTTCAGCTGTTCTGCCTGCGGTTATGGAACCGCCACCTGTCCCAGACCTGTTGTTTTTCAACTCTTAATGATCAGCTATGAAAAGCCAACTGAAAATTATTCATGATTATTATTTGACCATGCTTGTCACTTATGAACATTTTTGAACATCTTGGCATAGTTCTGTTATAATCTCCACCCGGCACAGCCAGAAGAGGACTGGCCACCCCTCATAGCCTGGTTCCTCTCTAGGTTTCTTCCTAGGTTTTGGCCTTTCTAGGGAGTTTTTCCTAGCCACCGTGCTTCTACACCTGCATTCTAGCTGTTTGGGGTTTTAGGCTGGGTTTCTGTACAGCACTTCGAGATATTATCTGATGTACGAAGGGCTATATAAAATACAATTGATTGATAGATAGATAGATAGATAGATAGATAGAGAGAGAGAGAGAGAGAGAGAGAGGGGAGAGAGAGAGAGAGAGAGAGAGAGAGAGAGAGAGAGAGAGGAGAGAGAGAGAGAGGAGAGAGAGAGAGAGAGAGAGAGAGAGAGAGAGAGAGAGAGAGAGAGGAGAGAGAGAGAGAGAGAGAGAGAGAGAGAGAGAGAGAGAGAGAGAGAGAGAGAGAGAGAGAGAGAGAGAGAGAGACACAAATACAGAGCGGGAGATGCCCTCAATCTCACACAAATTATCAAGGAACCAGGTACAACCCCAAATCGGTAACCATGGGTACCATCATAGATATCATCCTGACCAACTTGCCATCTAAATACACCTCTGCTGTCTTCAACCAGGATCTCAGCGATCACTGCCTCATTGCCTACATCCGTAATGGGTCTGCGGTCAAACGACCACCCCTCATCACTGTCAAACGCTCCCTAAAACACTTCAGCGAGCAGGCCTTTCAATCGACCTGGCCCGGGTATCCTGGAAGGATATTGACCTCATCCCATCAGTAGAGGATGCCTGGTTATTCTTTAAAAATGCTTTCCTCACCATCTTAAATAAGCCCCATTCAAAATATCTAGAACTAAGAACAGATATAGCCCTTGGTTCATTCCAGAATTGACTGCCCTTGACCAGCACAAAAATATCCTGTGGCATATTGCATTAGCATCAAATAGTCCCCGCGATATGCAATTTTTCAGGGAAGTTAGGAACCAATATACACAATATACACCAATATACACAGTCAATTAGGAAAGCAATGGCTAACTTTTTCAGACAGAAATTTGTATTCTGTAGCAAAAATTCCCAAAAAGTTCTGTGACACTAAAGTCCATGGAGAATAAGAGCACCTCCTCCCAGCTGCCCACTGCACTGAGGCTAGGAAACACTGTAACCACTGATAAATCTACGATAATCGATCATTTCAAGAAGCATTTTTCTACGGCTGGCCATGCTTTCCTCCTGGCGACCTCACCCCAACCAACAGCTCTGCACCCCCCGTAGCAACCCCCCCCACCCCCCCCCCCCCCCCCCCCCCCCCCCCCCCCCCCCCCCCCCTCCGCTTCTCCTTCTCCCAAATCCAGATAGATGATGTTCTGTAAGAGCTGCAAAACCTGGACCCGTACAAATCAGCTGGGCTAGACAATCTGGATTCTCTCTTTCTAAAATTATCTGCCGAAATTGTTGCAACCCCTATAAACCAGTCTGTTCAACCTCTCTTTTGTATCATCCGAGATCCCTAAAGATTGGAAAGCTACCGAGGTCATGACACTCTAGACCAAAACTGCCTATATCCATCCTGCCCTGCCTCTCTAAAGTCTTTGAAAGCCAAGAAAATAAACAGATCACTGACCATTTCAAATCCCACCGTACCTTCTCCGCTATGCAATCTGATTTCAGAGCTGGTCATGGGTGCACCTCAGCCACGCTCAAGGTCCTAAACAATATCATAACCGCCATCGATAACAGACAATACTGTGCAGCCGTGTTCATCAACCTGGCCAAGGCTTTCGACTCTGTCAATCACCACATTCTTATTGGCAGACTCCATACCTTGGTTTCTAAAATGACTGCCTCGCTTGATTCACAAACTACTTCTCAGATAGAGTTCAGTGTGTCAAATCAGAGGGCCTGTTGTCCGGACCGCTGTCAGTCTCTATGGGGGTGCCACAGGGTTCAATTCTCGGGCCAACTCTTTTCTCTGTATATATCAATGATGTCGCTCTTGCTGCTGGTGATTCTCTGATCCACCTCTACGCAGACGACACTATTCTGTATACATCTGGCCCTTCTTTGGACACTATGTTAACAAACCTCCAGACGAGCTTCAATGCCATACAACACTCCTTCCGTGGCCTCCAACTGCTCTTAAATGCAAGTAAAACTAAATGCATGCTCTTCAACCGATTGCTGCCTGCACCTGCCCGCCCGTCCAGCATCACTACTCTGGACGGTTCTGACTTAGAATATGTGGACAACTACAAATACCTAGGTGTCTGGTTAGACTGTAAACTCTCCTTCCAGACTGACATTAAGCATCTCCAATCCAAAATAAATCTAGAATTGGCTTCCTATTTCACAACTAAGCCTCCTTCACTCATGCTGCCAAACATACCCTCGTAAAACTGACTATCCTACCGAGCCTTGACTTCGGCGATGTCATTTACAAAATAGCCTCCAACACTTTACTCAGCAAATTGGATGTAGTCTATCACAGTGCCATCTGTTGTCACCAAAGCCCCATATACTACCCACCACTGCGACCTGTATGCTCTAATTGGCTGGTCCTCGCTTCATATTCGTCGCCAAACCCACTGGCTACAGGTCATCTATAAGTATTTGCTAGGTATAGACCCACCTTATCTTAGCTCACTGGTCACCATAGCAGCACCCGCCCGTAGCACGCGCTCCAGCAGGTATATCTCACTGGTCACCATAGCAGCACCCGCCCGTAGCACGCGCTCCAGCAGGTATATCTCACTGGTCACCATAGCAGCACCCACCCGTAGCACGCGCTCCAGCAGGTATATTTCACTGGTCATCCCCAAAGCCAACACCTCATTTGGCCGCCTTTCCTTCCAGTTCTCTGCTGCCAATGACTGGAACGAATTGCAAAAATCGCTGAAGCTGGAGACTTATATTTCCCTCACTAACTTTAAACATCTGCTATCCGAGCAGCTAACCGATCGCTGCAGCTGTACATAGCCCATCTAATCTACCTACCTCATCCCCATATTGTTTTTATTTACTTTTCTGCTCTTTTGCACGCCAGTATCTCTACTTGCACATAATCATCTGCCCGTTTATCACTCCAGTGTTAATCTGCTAAATTGTAATTATTTCGCTACTATGGCCTATTTATTGCCTACCTCCTCACTCCATTTGCACACACTGTATATAGACTTTCTTTTTTTCTATCGTGTTATTGACTGTACCCTTGTTTATTCCATGTGTAACTGTGTGTTGTTGTTTGTGTCGCACTGCTTTGCTTTCTCTTGGCCAGGTCACAGTTGTAAATGAGAACTTGTTCTCAACTGGCCTACCTGGTTAAATAAAGGTGAAATAAATAAAAATATAAAAGATGAGTAAAGCAGTAACTAAACATTATTCAAGTGACCCACTAGGTTTACGCTATATACAGTTGAAGTCGGAGGTTTACATACACCTTAGCCAACTATATTTAAACTCAGTTTTTCAAAATTCCTGACATTTAATCCTGGTAACAATTCCCTGTTTTAGGTCAGTTATTTCAGCTTTTATTTATTTCGTCACAATCCCAGTGGGTCAGAAGTTTACATATACCCAATTAGTATTTGGTAGCATTGCCTTAAAATTGTTTAACTTGGGTCAATGTTTCGAGTAGCCTTCCACAAGTTTCCCACAATAAATTAGGTGAATTTTGGCCCATTCCTTCTGACAGAGCTGGTGTAACTGAGTCAGTTTTGTAGGCCTCCTTGCTCGCACACACTTTTTCAGTTCTGCCCACAAATGTTCTATAGGATTGAGGTCAGGGCTCTGTGATGGCCACTCCAATACCTTGACTTTGGTGTCCTTAAGCCATTTTGCCACAACTTTGGAAGTATGCTTGGGGTCATTGTCCATTTGGAGGACCCATTTGCGACCAAGCTTTAACTTCCTGACTGATGTCTTGAGATGTTGCTCGAATATATCCACATATTTTTCCTGCCTCATGATGCCATCTATTTTTTGAAGTGCACCAGTCCCTCCTGCAGAAAAGCCCCCCCACAACATGATGCTGCCACCCCCCTGCTTCACGGTTGGGATGGTGTTCTTCGGCTTGCAAGCCTCCCCCTTTTTACTCCAAACATAACGATGGTCATTATAGCCAAACAGTTATATTTTTGTTTCGTCAAAGACCAGAGAACTTTACTCCAAAAGGTACAATCTTTGTCCCCATGTGCAGTCGCAAACCATAATCTGGCTTTTTTATGGCGGTTTTGGAGCAGTGGCTTCTTCCTTGCTGAGCGGCCATTCAGGTTATGTTGATATAGGACTTGTTTTAATGTGGATATAGATACTTTTGTACCTGTTTTCCTCCAGCATCTTCAGAAGGTCCTTTGCTGTTGTTCTGGGATTGATTTGCACTTTTCGCACCAAAGTACGTTCATCTCTAGGAGACAGAACGCGTCTCCTTCCTGAGCGGTATGACGGCTGCGTGGTCCCATGGTGTTTATACTTGCTTACTATTGTTTGTACAGATGAACGTGGTACCTTCAGGCGTTTGGAAATTGCTACCAAGGATGAACCAGACTTGTGGAGGTCTACAATTGCTTTTCTGAGGTCTTGGCTGATTTTTTTTGATTTTCCCATGATGTCAAGCAAAGAGGCACTGAGTTTGAAGGTAGGCCTTGAAATACATCCACAGGTACACCTCCAATTGACTCAAATTATGTCAATTAGCCTATCAGAAGCTTCTAAACCATGACATCAGTTTCTGGAATTTTCCAAGCTGTTTAAAAGGCACAGTCAACTTTATGTATGTAACTTCTGACCCACTGGAATTGTGATACAGTGAATTATAAATTAAATAATCTGTCTGTAAACAATTGTTGGAAAAATGACTTGTGTCATGCACAAAGTAGATGTCCTAACAATAAATTTGTGGAGTGGTTGAAAAACAAGATTTAATGACTCCAACCTAAGTGTATGTAAACTTCTGCCTTCAACTGTATTGTGCAGCAGCCTCTAAGGTGTAGGGATGAGTAACTGAGTGGTAGCCGGCTAGTGATGGCTATTTAACAGTCTGACAGCCTTGAGATAAAAGCTGTTTTTCAGTCTCTCGGTCCCAGCTTTGATGCACCTCTACTCACATCGCCTTCTGGATGATAGCGGAGTGAACCGGTCCTCGGGTGGTTGGTGTCCTTGATGATCTTTTTGACCTTCCTGTTTAGCTCCCGAGAGGCGCAGCGGTCTAAGGCACTGCATCTCAGTGCAAGTGGCATCACTACAGTCCTTGGTTCAATTCCAGGTTGCATCACATTCAGCTGTGATTAGAGTCCCAGCGCACAATTGGCCCGGTGTCATCCGGGGTAGGCCGTCGTTGTAAGTAAAAATCTGTTCTTAAAGGTTAAATAAAAAATACATTGTGTTCTGGAAGGCAGGCAGTGTACCCCAGGTAGTGTACCCCAGGCCGCACCACCCTCTGGAGAGCCCTGTGATTACAGGTGGTGCAGTTTCCTTACCAGGCGGTGATACAGCCCGACAGGATGCTGTATTGCCAAGACAATTTCTTCAGCCTCCTGAGGTTGAAGAGGTGCTGTTGCTCCTTCTTCACCACACTATCTGGGGGGGGTGGACCATTTCAGATTGTCAGATATGTGTACGCAGAAGACCTTGAAGCTTTCCACCTTATACACTGCAGTCTTGTCGATGTGGCTTGATCCCTCTGCTGTTTCCTAATTGTTTCTGGCACCACTCTGCCAGGACCCTCACCTCCTCCCTGTAGGCCGTCTCGTCGTTGTTGGTAATCAAGCCTATCACTGTTGTGTCGTCTGCAAACTTGATGATTGAGTTGGAGGCGTGCGTGGCCACGCAGTCATGGGTGAACAGGGAGTACAGGAGGTGGCTGAGAACGCACCCTTGTAGGGCCCCAGCGTTGAGGATCAGCAAAGTGGAGGTGTTGTTTCCTACCTTCACCACCTTGGGGCGGCCCGTCAGGAAGCCAAGGACTTATTCGCACAGGGCGGCGTTCCGACTCAGGGCCCTTAATGATGAGCTTGGAGGGTACTATGTTGTTGAAGGCTGAGCTATAGTCAATGAACAGCATTCTGATGTAGGTATTCCTCTTGTCCAGATGGGTTAGGGCAGTGTGCAGTGCGATGGTGATTGCACCATCTGTGGATCTACTGGGGAGGTATGCAAATTGAAGTGGATCTAGGATGTCAAGTAAACCCACTTTAATTTCCTTTGGTTATCCAGCATATAACCTTCTCACAACTTTCTGGGAATGGTGCAGGATAATTGCTTGGTTTTGGAACATTCTCAACACATTTAAGGAACTTGAACGTTTCCTGAGAGTAGAAACATGGTTACGTTTAATTTCTATTTTGGTAATTTTCTAGGAGTGTTCTCCAACTGGTTTAACATTGGGAATGTTCTCAAATAGTTCAGTACATTAAGAAACAACGTTCTACAGTGGGAGTTTCAGTACCCTAACGTTTCCTACAGGTTTCCTCATGGTTCTATTTAAAGTCAAGTCAATGTTCTTCTTACTTTCGTATGTCTCTCTGGCACCAAACGTTTAAGTGTTGAAAGGGGACAGAATGCGATCGGACCATCATATAATTGGCATATATATTACTCATCCAAAATATTCCTTGTAAGCATATTGGAAATTTAATAAAGGCCTACTGTTATGCTGATGAAGGAGGACCCAAAAGCGACGTAATAGAAACAGAGTCTTTATTCCAGTCTTAAACAAACAATGATGTTCCTGGATATAATCCAAAGGTAATCCAAAACAGGAAACTGAAAACCTCTTGTCAGTAGAGAGGAACGACTGGAGACGCGACCACCGACTGCAGGTCGCTTCAGGAAGGCACAGACCGTAGCTGACATAGACACCTGCTCACACGCAACATCTGACAAATGCAAAAACAACAACAGGGCGGAACAAGGACACAGAGCAGCTAACCTCAAACAAGAATCCGACAAAGACAGAAGCGGAAAACAGAGGGAGAAATAGGGACTCAAATCAGAGGGCAAAATAGGGGACAGGTGTGAAAGAGTAAATAAGGTCGTTAGGAGAATGAGAACCAGCTGGGAGCAAGAACGGAACGATAGAGAGAGAGAGCGGGAGAGGGAAAAAGGGAGGAGGAGAGAGAGGAATAGAAAGAGGGAAAGAACCTAATAAGACCAGCAGAGGGAAGCACAGGGACAAGACATGATGATCATGATGATGATCATGATGATGGTCCCGTGTGGCTCAGTTGGTAGAGCATGGCGCTTGCAACGCCAGGGTTGTGGGTTCAATTCCCACGGGGGGACCAGGATGAATATGTATGAACTTTCCAATTTGTAAGTCGCTCTGGATAAGAGCGTCTGCTAAATGACTTAAATGTAAATGTAAATGTAATCAAAGCCAAAACATGACACCTACTGGATGACTATTTGTTTTTAAGTAGGACAGACTGATATATAACTGACTTTTTCAGACATAACAGAGGTACAGCATATTGTACGGGACACTTTTAAATGTGCCTTTAGAGGCCATGCAATTCAGTAGTCATCTATAAAACAAAAGCTATTTAGGTCAAATGAGTCCATATTAACAAAGGAAATGGAAGGACTAACAGTACAGATAGCAATAAAAAACCATAGAGGCTCAGAGTAAGTCAGAGAACAAATGTTAATAAATGGAGGATCTTATTCAGTGTAATATACTATCTTCAACATAGAAATGCTACCAACATGTTTTTACATCTCATCCCTAAGTTTGTTTATCTTGCCAATGAAAAAGTAATTAAAGTAGTTGGATCAGTGGGTTTTGTGATGAATAAACCATCTGATTCAATGAGTGATTGGGCCGACTTCGCTTTTTCCAAAAAATGTAATTTAAGGAGATCCAAAGCTTTTTACTATTCATTTTTTGTATCATTTATCTTTGTTTCATAGTATAGTTTATTTTTATTTAGCTTAGTCACGTGATTTCCTAATTTGCAGTACGTTTGCCGATCAGTTGGGCTGCCAGATTTATTTGCCATACCTTTTGCCATACCTTTTGCCTCATCCCTCTCAACCATACCATTTTTCAATTCCTCATCAATTCAACAGTTTTTACCGTCATTTTCTTAAGCGTGCTTATTAGTAACTGGAATAAGCAATTTCATAAGTGTCAAGTGCAGCGTCTGGTTGATCCTCATTACCCACCACAGACCAGCAGTGTCTGGTTGCTCCTCATTACAGACCAGCAGTGTCTGGTTGCTCCTCATTACAGACCAGCAGTGTCTGGTTGCTCCTCATTACCCACCACAGACCAGCAGTGTCTGGTTGCTCCTCATTACAGACCAGCAGTGTCTGGTTGCTCCTCATTACAGACCAGCAGTGTCTGGTTGCTCGTCATTACAGACCACAGACCAGCAGTGTCTGGTTGCTCCTCATTACAGACCACAGACCAGCAGTGTCTGGTTGCTCCTCATTACCCACCACAGACCAGCAGTGTCTGGTTGCTCCTCATTACACACCACAGACCAGCAGTGTCTGGTTGCTCCTCATTACAGACCAGCAGTGTCTGGTTGCTCCTCATTACACACCACAGACCAGCAGTGTCTGGTTGCTCCTCATTACACACCAGCAGTGTCTGGTTGCTCCTCATTACAGACCAGCAGTGTCTGGTTGATCCTCATTACCCACCACAGACCAGCAGTGTCTGGTTGCTCCTCATTACCCACCACAGACCAGCAGGGTCTGGTTGCTCCTCATTACAGACCAGCAGCGTCTGGTTGCTCCTCATTACACACCACAGACCAGCAGCGTCTGGTTGCTCCTCATTACACACCACAGACCAGCAGTGTCTGGTTGCTCCTCATTACAGACCAGCAGTGTCTGGTTGCTCCTCATTACACACCACAGACCATCAGCGTCTGGTTGATCCTCATTACAGACCAGCAGTGTCTGGTTGCTCCTCATTACACACCACAGACCAGCAGTGTCTGGTTGCGCCTCATTACCCACCACAGACCAGCAGGGTCTGGTTGCTCCTCATTACCCACCACAGACCAGCAGTGTCTGGTTGATCCTCATTACCCACCACAGACCAGCAGTGTCTGGTTGCTCCTCATTACCCACCACAGACCAGCAGTGTCTGGTTGCTCCTCATTACAGACCACAGACCAGCAGCGTCTGGTTGCTCCTCATTACCCACCACAGACCAGCAGTGTCTGGTTGCTCCTCATTACCCACCACAGACCAGCAGTGTCTGGTTGCTCCTCATTACACACCACAGACCAGCAGTGTCTGGTTGCTCCTCATTACAGACCAGCAGTGTCTGGTTGCTCCTCATTACCCACCACAGACCAGCAGTGTCTGGTTGCTCCTCATTACAGACCAGCAGCGTCTGGTTGCTCCTCATTACAGACCAGCAGTGTCTGGTTGCTCCTCATTACACACCACAGACCAGCAGTGTCTGGTTGCTCCTCATTACACACCACAGACCAGCAGCGTCTGGTTGCTCCTCATTACCCACCACAGACCAGCAGTGTCTGGTTGCTCCTCATTACACACCACAGACCAGCAGTGTCTGGTTGCTCCTCATTATAGACCACAGACCATCAGTGTCTGGTTGCTCCTCATTACACACCACAGACCAGCAGTGTCTGGTTGCTCCTCATTACAGACCAGCAGTGTCTGGTTGCTCCTCATTACCCACCACAGACCAGCAGCGTCTGGTTGCTCCTCATTACACACCACAGACCAGCAGTGTCTGGTTGCTCCTCATTACACACCACAGACCAGCAGTGTCTGGTTGCTCCTCATTACCCACCACAGACCAGCAGCGTCTGGTTGCTCCTCATTACAGACCAGCAGTGTCTGGTTGTTCCTCATTACACACCACAGACCAGCAGTGTCTGGTTGCTCCTCATTACACACCACAGACCAGCAGCGTCTGGTTGCTCCTCATTACACACCACAGACCAGCAGTGTCTGGTTGCTCCTTATTACAGACCAGCAGTGTCTGGTTGCTCCTCATTACCCACCACAGACCAGCAGTGTCTGGTTGATCCTCATTACAGACCAGCAGTGTCTGGTTGATCCTCATTACCCACCACAGACCAGCAGTGTCTGGTTGCTCCTCATTACCCACCACAGACCAGCAGTGTCTGGTTGCTCCTCATTACACACCACGGACCAGCAGTGTCTGGTTAATCCTCATTACACACCACAGACCAGCAGTGTCTGGTTGCTCCTCATTACACACCACGGACCAGCAGTGTCTGGTTGCTCCTCATTACCCACCACAGACCAGCAGTGTCTGGTTGCTCCTCATTACACACCACAGACCAGCAGTGTCTGGTTGCTCCTCATTACACACCACGGACCAGCAGTGTCTGGTTGCTCCTCATTACACACCACAGACCAGCAGTGTCTGGTTGCTCCTCATTACACACCACAGACCAGCAGCGTCTGGTTGCTCCTCATTACCCACCACAGACCAGCAGTGTCTGGTTGCTCCTCATTACACACCACAGACCAGCAGTGTCTGGTTGCTCCTCATTATAGACCACAGACCAGCAGTGTCTGGTTGCTCCTCATTACACACCACAGACCAGCAGTGTCTGGTTGCTCCTCATTACAGACCAGCAGTGTCTGGTTGCTCCTCATTACCCACCACAGACCAGCAGCGTCTGGTTGCTCCTCATTACACACCACAGACCAGCAGTGTCTGGTTGCTCCTCATTACACACCACAGACCAGCAGTGTCTGGTTGCTCCTCATTACCCACCACAGACCAGCAGCGTCTGGTTGCTCCTCATTACAGACCAGCAGTGTCTGGTTGTTCCTCATTACACACCACAGACCAGCAGTGTCTGGTTGCTCCTCATTACACACCACAGACCAGCAGCGTCTGGTTGCTCCTCATTACACACCACAGACCAGCAGTGTCTGGTTGCTCCTCATTACAGACCAGCAGTGTCTGGTTGCTCCTCATTATCCACCACAGACCAGCAGTGTCTGGTTGATCCTCATTACAGACCAGCAGTGTCTGGTTGATCCTCATTACCCACCACAGACCAGCAGTGTCTGGTTGCTCCTCATTACCCACCACAGACCAGCAGTGTCTGGTTGCTCCTCATTACACACCACGGACCAGCAGTGTCTGGTTGCTCCTCATTACACACCACAGACCAGCAGTGTCTGGTTGCTCCTCATTACACACCACGGACCAGCAGTGTCTGGTTGCTCCTCATTACCCACCACAGACCAGCAGTGTCTGGTTGCTCCTCATTACACACCACAGACCAGCAGTGTCTGGTTGCTCCTCATTACAGACCAGCAGTGTCTGGTTGCTCCTCATTACACACCACAGACCAGCAGTGTCTGGTTGCTCCTCATTACCCACCACAGACCAGCAGTGTCTGGTGTCTCCTCATTACACACCACAGACCAGCAGTGTCTGGTTGCTCCTCATTACCCACCACAGACCAGCAGTGTCTGGTTGCTCCTCATTACAGACCAGCAGTGTCTGGTTGCTCCTCATTACCCACCACAGACCAGCAGTGTCTGGTTGCTCCTCATTACACACCACAGACCAGCAGTGTCTGGTTGCTCCTCATTACAGACCAGCAGTGTCTGGTTGCTCCTCATTACCCACCACAGACTAGGAGTGTCTGGTTGCTCCTCATTACCCACCACAGACCAGCAGCGTATGGTTGCTCCTGATTACAGACCAGCAGTGTCTGGTTGCTCCTCATTACAGACCAGCAGTGTCTGGTTGCTCCTCATTACAGACCACAGACCAGGAGTGTCTGGTTGCTCCTCATTACCCACCACAGACCAGCAGCGTATGGTTGCTCCTCATTACAGACCAGCAGTGTCTGGTTGCTCCTCATTACAGACCAGCAGTGTCTGGTTGCTCCTCATTACAGACCAGCAGCGTCTGGTTGCTCCTCATTACACACCACAGACCAGCAGTGTCTGGTTGCTCCTCATTACAGACCAGCAGTGTCTGGTGTCTCCTCATTACACACCACAGACCAGCAGTGTCTGGTGTCTCCTCATTACACACCACGGACCAGCAGTGTCTGGTTGCTCCTCATTACACACCACGGACCAGCAGTGTCTGGTTGCTCCTCATTACACACCACAGACCAGCAGTGTCTGGTTGCTCCTCATTACAGACCAGCAGTGTCTGGTTGCTCCTCATTACACACCACAGACCAGCAATGTCTGGTTGCTTCTCATTACACACCACGGACCAGCAGTGTCTGGTTGCTCCTCATTACACACCACGGACCAGCATTGTCTGGTTGCTCCTCATTACACACCACAGACCAGCAGTGTCTGGTTGCTCCTCATTACACACCACGGACCAGCAGTGTCTGGTTGCTCCTCATTACACACCACAGACCAGCAGTGTCTGGTTGCTCCTCATTACAGACCAGCAGTGTCTGGTTGCTCCTCATTACACACCACGGACCAGCAGTGTCTGGTTGCTCCTCATTACACACCACAGACCAGCAGTGTCTGGTTGCTCCTCATTACAGACCAGCAGTGTCTGGTTGCTCCTCATTACCCACCACAGACCAGCAGTGTCTGGTTGCTATTCATTACACACCACAGACCAGCAGTGTCTGGTTGCTCCTCATTACAGACCAGCAGTGTCTGGTTGCTCCTCATTACAGACCACAGACCAGGAGTGTCTGGTTGCTCCTCATTACCCACCACAGACCAGCAGCGTATGGTTGCTCCTCATTACAGACCAGCAGTGTCTGGTTGCTCCTCATTACAGACCAGCAGTGTCTGGTTGCTCCTCATTACAGACCAGCAGCGTCTGGTTGCTCCTCATTACACACCACAGACCAGCAGTGTCTGGTTGCTCCTCATTACAGACCAGCAGTGTCTGGTGTCTCCTCATTACACACCACAGACCAGCAGTGTCTGGTGTCTCCTCATTACACACCACGGACCAGCAGTGTCTGGTTGCTCCTCATTACACACCACGGACCAGCAGTGTCTGGTTGCTCCTCATTACACACCACAGACCAGCAGTGTCTGGTTGCTCCTCATTACAGACCAGCAGTGTCTGGTTGCTCCTCATTACACACCACAGACCAGCAATGTCTGGTTGCTTCTCATTACACACCACGGACCAGCAGTGTCTGGTTGCTCCTCATTACACACCACGGACCAGCAGTGTCTGGTTGCTCCTCATTACACACCACAGACCAGCAGTGTCTGGTTGCTCCTCATTACACACCACGGACCAGCAGTGTCTGGTTGCTCCTCATTACACACCACAGACCAGCAGTGTCTGGTTGCTCCTCATTACAGACCAGCAGTGTCTGGTTGCTCCTCATTACACACCACGGACCAGCAGTGTCTGGTTGCTCCTCATTACACACCACAGACCAGCAGTGTCTGGTTGCTCCTCATTACACACCACGGACCAGCAGTGTCTGGTTGCTCCTCATTACACACCACAGACCAGCACTGTCTGGTTGCTCCTCATTACACACCACGGACCAGCAGTGTCTGGTTGCTCCTCATTACACACCACGGACCAGCAGTGTCTGGTTGCTCCTCATTACACACCACGGACCAGCAGTGTCTGGTTGCTCCTCATTACACACCACAGACCAGCAGTGTCTGGTTGCTCCTCATTACAGACCAGCAGTGTCTGGTTGCTCCTCATTACCCACCACAGACCAGCAGTGTCTGGTTGCTCCTCATTACCCACCACAGACCAGCAGTGTCTGGTTGCTCCTCATTACCCACCACAGACCAGCAGTGTCTGGTTGCTCCTCATTACCCACCACAGACCAGCAGTGTCTGGTTGCTCCTCATTACCCACCACAGACCAGCAGGGTCTGGTTGCTCCTCATTACAGACCAGCAGTCTGGTTGCTCCTCATTACCCACCACAGACCAGCAGTGTCTGGTTGCTCCTCATTACCCACCACAGACCAGCAGTGTCTGGTTGCTCCTCATTACAGACCAGCAGCGTCTGGTTGCTCCTCATTACCCACCACAGACCAGCAGTGTCTGGTTGATCCTCATTACCCACCACAGACCAGCAGTGTCTGGTTGCTCCTCATTACACACCACAGACCAGCAGTGTCTGGTTGATCCTCATTACCCACCACAGACCAGCAGTGTCTGGTTGCTCCTCATTACACACCACAGACCAGCAGTGTCTGGTTGCTCCTCATTACCCACCACAGACCAGCAGGGTCTGGTTGATCCTCATTACCCACCACAGACCAGCAGTGTCTGGTTGCTCCTCATTACACAGCACAGACCAGCAGTGTCTGGTTGCTCCTCATTACAGACCAGCAGCGTCTGGTTGCTCCTCATTACAGACCAGCAGCGTCTGGTTGCTCCTCATTACCCACCACAGACCAGCAGTGTCTGGTTGCTCCTCATTACCCACCACAGACCAGCAGTGTCTGGTTGCTCCTCATTACAGACCAGCAGTGTCTGGTTGCTCCTCATTACAGACCAGCAGTGTCTGGTTGCTCCTCATTACCCACCACAGACCAGCAGTGTCTGGTTGCTCCTCATTACCCACCACAGACCAGCAGTGTCTGGTTGCTCCTCATTACCCACCACAGACCAGCAGTGTCTGGTTGCTCCTCATTACACACCACAGACCAACAGTGTCTGGTTGCTCCTCATTACCCACCACAGACCAGCAGTGTCTGGTTGCTCCTCATTACCCACCACAGACCAGCAGTGTCTGGTTGATCCTCATTACCCACCACAGACCAGCAGTGTCTGGTTGCTCCTCATTACCCACCACAGACCAGCAGTGTCTGGTTGCTCCTCATTACCCACCACAGACCAGCAGTGTCTGGTTGCTCCTCATTACACACCACAGACCAACAGTGTCTGGTTGCTCCTCATTACCCACCACAGACCAGCAGTGTCTGGTTGCTCCTCATTACCCACCACAGACCAGCAGTGTCTGGTTGCTCCTCATTACACACCACAGACCAACAGTGTCTGGTTGCTCCTCATTACCCACCACAGACCAGCAGCGTCTGGTTGCTCCTCATTACCCACCACAGACCAGCAGTGTCTGGTTGCTCCTCATTACCCACCACAGACCAGCAGTGTCTGGTTGCTCCTCATTACAGACCAGCAGTGTCTGGTTGCTCCTCATTACACACCACAGACCAGCAGTGTCTGGTTGCTCCTCATTACACACCACAGACCAGCAGTGTCTGGTTGATCCTCATTACAGACCAGCAGTGTCTGGTTGCCCCTCATTACAGACCACAGACCAGCAGCATCTGGTTGATCCTCATTACCCACCACAGACCAGCAGTGTCTGGTTGCTCCTCATTACAGACCAGCAGTGTCTGGTTGCTCCTCATTACCCACCACAGACCAGCAGCGTCTGGTTGATCCTCATTACACACCACAGACCAGCAGTGTCTGGTTGCTCCTCATTACCCACCACAGACCAGCAGTGTCTGGTTGCTCCTCATTACCCACCACAGACCAGCAGCGTCTGGTTGATCCTCATTACACACCACAGACCAGCAGTGTCTGGTTGCTCCTCATTACCCACCACAGACCAGCAGTGTCTGGTTGCTCCTCATTATAGACCACAGACCAGCAGTGTCTGGTTGCTCCTCATTACCCACCACAGACCAGCAGTGTCTGGTTGCTCCTCATTACACACCACAGACCAGCAGTGTCTGGTTGCTCCTCATTACCCACCACAGACCAGCAGTGTCTGGTTGCTCCTCATTACACACCACAGACCAGCAGGGTCTGGTTGCTCCTCATTACACACCACAGACCAGCATTGTCTGGTTGCTCCTCATTACAGACCAGCAGTGTCTGGTTGCTCCTCATTACACACCACAGACCAGCAGTGTCTGGTTGCTCCTCATTACAGACCAGCAGTGTCTGGTTGCTCCTCATTACAGACCAGCAGTGTCTGGTTGCTCCTCATTACACACCACAGACCAGCAGTGTCTGGTTGCTCCTCATTACCCACCACAGACCAGCAGTGTCTGGTTGCTCCTCATTACCCACCACGGACCAGCAGCGTCTGGTTGCTCCTCATTACCCACCACAGACCAGCAGCGTCTGGTTGATCCTCATTACCCACCACAGACCAGCTCATATCCTTTATATCATCAACATATGAATCACTACAAAACTTATTGTATGACCTCTTATACACTATATTAGGCCCATCCTTTCAATCTTTGGTTTTCCAAGATATGGCTTTTATATTGTGATCACTACATCCTATGGATTTGAATACTGCTTTCAAGCAAATTTCTGCAGCATTAGTAAAGATGTGACCAATATATGTTGATGATTTCATTCCTGTGCTGTTTGTAACTACCCTGTTAGGTTGACTGATAACCTGAACCAGGTTGCAGGCACTGGTTACAGTTTTAAGTGTTTTCTTGAGTGGGCAGTGTAATGAACACGAGGGGAGACAGAGAGCTGGTTTCAAGCGCAGTGAGCTGGAGAGTGAGCTGGAGAGTGATCCGGAGAGTGATCCGGAGAGTGATCCGGAGAGTGATCCGGAGAGTGATCCGGAGAGTGATCCGGAGAGTGATCTGGAGAGTGATCTGGAGAGTGATGTGGAGAGTGATCTGGAGAGTGATCTGGAGAGTGATATGGAGAGTGATCTGGAGAGTGAGCTGGAGAGTGATCTGGAGAGTGATCTGGAGAGTGATCTGGAGAGTGATCTGGAGAGTGAGCTGGAGAGTGATCTGGAGAGTGAGCTGGAGAGTGATATGGAGAGTGATCTGGAGACTGATGTGGAGAGTGAGCTGGAGAGTGATCTGGAGAGTGATCTGGAGAGTGAAATGGAGAGTGATCTGGAGAGTGATCTGGAGAGTGATCTGGAGAGTGAGCTGGAGAGTGAGCTGGAGAGTGATGTGGAGAGTGATCTGGAGAGTGATCTGGAGAGTGCTCTGGAGAGTGATATGGAGAGTGATATGGAGAGTGATCTGGAGAGTGATCTGGAGAGTGATATGGAGAGTGATCTGGAGACTGATGTGGAGAGTGAGCTGGAGAGTGATCTGGAGAGTGATCTGGAGAGTGATATGGAGAGTGATATGGAGACTGATCTGGAGAGTGAGCTGCGTTCAGGGGATCTATGTGTTTGAGGGTGTGATCTGGAAGCAGACGTTAAAGGCAGCTTGATGAGAGACAGTCAATATTTAAATCACCCAGAAAATATACCTCTCTGTTGATATCACATTATCAAGCATTTCACACATGTTATCCAGATACTGACTGTTAGCACTTGTTGGTCTATAGCAGCTTCCCACCAGAATGTGCTTTAGGTGAGGCAGACGAACCTGTAGCCATATTACTTCAACAGTATTTAACATATTATCCAGATACTGACTGTTATCACTTGTTGGTCTATAGCAGCTTCCCACCAGAATGGGCTTTAGGTGAGGCAGATGAGCCTGTAGCCATATTACTTCAACAGTATTTAACACTAGATCGTCTCTAATCTTTACAGGAATGGGGTTCTGAATATAGACAGCAACACCGCCTCTGTTGGCATTTCTGTCTTTTCTGTAGATGTTATAACCATGTATTGCTACCACTGTATCATCAAAGGTATTATCTAAATGAGTTTCAGAGATAGTCAGAATATGAATGTCATCTGTTACAAGCAGGTTATTGGACCTGGTTTCTTAGGCTACATATGTTAATAGGGATCATTTCTAGCACTTTTCTGGGTTGTTGATTGTTTTTAATGCTTTACTGGGAAGCGTATCAGAAGTAGACAGAGATAGGCTGATAGCGCAGGGTGAGCTGCATAAAGTGGTCTCCCTACTAGGGCACACCGCCTCAGTGCTAACAGGGTGAGCTGCATAAAGTGGTCTTCCTACTAGGGCACACCACCTCAGTGCTAACAGGGTGAGCTGCATAAAGTGGTCTCCCTACTAGGGCACACCACCTCAGTGCTAACAGGGTGAGCTGCATAAAGTGGTCTTCCTACTAGGACACACCACCTCAGTGCTAACAGGGTGAGCTGCATAAAGTGGTCTCCCTACTAGGGCACACCGCCTCAGTGCTAACAGGGTGAGCTGCATAAAGTGGTCTTCCTACTAGGACACACCACCTCAGTGCTAACAGGGTGAGCTGCATAAAGTGGTCTTCCTACTAGGGCACACCACCTCAGTGCTAACAGGGTGAGCTGCATAAAGTGGTCTTCCTACTATTGAACACCCCCTCAGTGCTAACAGGGTGAGCTGCATAAAGTGGTCTTCCTACTAGGACACACCACCTCAGTGTTAACAGGGTGAGCTGCATAAAGTGGTCTCCCTACTAGGACACACCCCCTCAGTGCTAACAGGGTGAGCTGCATAAAGTGGTCTTCCTGTTAGGACACACCCCCTCAGTGCTAACAGGGTGAGCTGCATAAAGTGGTCTTCCTACTAGGACACACCACCTCAGTGTTAACAGTGGTCTTCCTACTAGGACACACCACCTCAGTGTTAACAGTGGTCTTCCTACTAGGACACACCGCCTCAGTGTTAACAGTGGTCTTCCTACTAGGACACACCACCTCAGTGTTAACAGTGGTCTTCCTACTAGGACACACCGCCTCAGTGTTAACAGTGGTCTTCCTACTAGGACACACCACCTCAGTGTTAACAGTGGTCTTCCTACTAGGACACACCGCCTCAGTGTTAACAGTGGTCTTCCTACTAGGACACACCACCTCAGTGTTAACAGTGGTCTTCCTACTAGGACACACCACCTCAGTGTTAACAGTGGTCTTCCTACTGGGACACACCGCCTCAGTGTTAACAGTGGTCTTCCTACTAGGACACACCACCTCAGTGTTAACAGTGTAACTCTGGTTTACAGGCTCATGATTACTGCTGACAATAGCTGTAGGATAAACAGAGGTATTCAGGGCAATTAAGGGGACATAAGTTATTTACATTGTGTTTGCCAGCACCCCTAGAATTATGTACATTTGATGCAGCATTTTGACGACTCATTGTCACAATAGTAGGGATTAACTGAGCTGGTCTTGGATCATTGATAAGTCATTGTCACAATAGTAGGGATTAACTGAGCTGGTTTTAGGTCAATGATAAGTCATTGTCACAATAGTAGGGATTAACTGAGCTGGTTTTAGGTCAATGATAAGTCATTGTCACAATAGTAGGGATTAACTGAGCTGGTTTAGGTCAATGATAAGTCATTGTCACAATAGTAGGGATTAACTGAGCTGGTTTTAGGTCAATGATAAGTCATTGTCACAATAGTAGGGATTAACTGAGCTGGTTTTAGGTCAATGATAAGTCATTGTCACAATAGTAGGGATTAACTGAGCTGGTTTTAGGTCAATGATAAGTCATTGTTTCAGTGGACTAATTTCATGGATAGAAAACAGAAGATTTGAATCTCACTGATGCCATGTCACAATAAAAAAATGTATGTGTTTGCATGGCTTTGTTCCCACAACCTATGTGAAACCAAAAACATACGTTCCCAAAACTTCCAAGGAACCAAATGTGCTAGCTGGGCATAGACATGAGTGCTGTTGTCGCAGACCTCTTCAGAAACTCAAAGTAGTAACAAATACATGTGCGATCATCTCCACATGCATGTACACACACACACACACACACACACACACACACACACACACACACACACACACACACACACACACACACACACACACACACACACACACACACACACACACACACACACACACACACACACACACACACACACACAAACAAAGTCCAGCAGACCAATGACCCAGGAGATGGAGGGGGGGGCTGATTAGGGTTGACGAGTGGAGAGGGTGGAGGGGGATTTGAGGTGTGTGTGTGTGTGAGGAGGGGGTAGAGGGGATTTGCGCGGGGCGAGGGCAGGGTGAGGGTGTGAGGAGGGGGTGGAGGGGATTTGTGCGGGGCGAGGGCAGGGTGTGGGGGGAGACCAGCAGGGAATGGTGTCAGCTGCGCAGGCAGCAGGGAAAGCCGACATCTTAATAAAACAGCCTCAGGCTAAAACCCATTAAAAGCCTCAGAGCCTGTTACCACTGCTGGCCAGGTAGCGCACACACACACACACACACACACACACACACACACACACACACACACACACACACACACACACACACACACACACACACACACACACACACACACACACACACACACACACACACACACACACACATATATTATATATGGATCTGTCTGTCAGTCTGTCATATTATATATGGATCTGTCTGTCTGTCTGTCTGTCTGTCTGTCTGTCTGTCTGTCTGTCTGTCTGTCATATTATATATGGATCTGTCTGTCTGTCTGTCTGTCATATTATATATGGATCTGTCTGTCTGTCTGTCTGTCATATTATATATGGATCTGTCTGTCTGTCTGTCTGTCTGTCTGTCTGTCTGTCTGTCTGTCTGTCTGTCATATTATATATGGATCTGTCTGTCTGTCTGTCTGTCTGTCTGTCTGTCTGTCTGTCTGTCTGTCTGTCTGTCTGTCTGTCTGTCATATTATATATGGATCTGTCTGTCTGTCTGTCTGTCTGTCTGTCTGTCTGTCTGTCTGTCATATTATATATGGATCTGTCTGTCTGTCTGTGTGTGTGGTTACAGACCATTGTGGCATTACAGTAGTCCAGGGAAATTGATTGATAAATAACAGGAAAGGGGGAAACCCTAGTCAAAACAAACAGGAAAGGGGGAAACCCTAGTCAAAACACAAACAGGAAAGGGGGAAACCCTAGTCAAAACACAAACAGGAAAGGGGGAAACCCTACTCAAAACACAAACAGGAAAGGGGGAAACCCTACTCAAAACACAAACAGGAAAGGGGGAAACCCTAGTCAAAACACAAACAGGAAAGGGGGAAACCCTACTCAAAACACAAACAGGAAAGGGGGAAACCCTAGTCAAAACACAAACAGGAAAGGGGGAAACCCTAGTCAAAACACAAACAGGAAAGGGGGAAACCCTAGTCAAAACACAAACAGGAAAGGGGGAAACCCTACTCAAAACACAAACAGGAAAGGGGGAAACCCTAGTCAAAACACAAACAGGAAAGGGGGAAACACTACTCAAAACACAAACAGGAAAGGGGGAAACACTACTCAAAACACAAACAGGAAAGGGGGAAACCCTAGTCAAAACACAAACAGGAAAGGGGGAAACCCTAGTCAAAACACAAACAGGAAAGGGGGAAACCCTACTCAAAACACAAACAGGAAAGGGGGAAACCCTACTCAAAACACAAACAGGAAAGGGGGAAACCCTAGTCAAAACACAAACAGGAAAGGGGGAAACCCTAGTCAAAACACAAACAGGAAAGGGGGAGACCCTAGTCAAAACACAGACAGGAAAGGGGGAAACCCTAGTCAAAACACAAACAGGAAAGGGGGAAACCCTAGTCAAAACACAAACAGGAAAGGGGGAAACCCTACTCAAAACACAAACAGGAAAGGGGGAAACCCTAGTTAAAACACAAACAGGAAAGGGGGAAACCCTACTCAAAACACAAACAGGAAAGGGGGAAACCCTAGTCAAAACACAAACAGGAAAGGGGGAAACCCTAGTCAAAACACAAACAGGAAAGGGGGAAACCCTAGTCAAAACACAAACAGGAAAGGGGGAAACCCTAGTCAAAACACAAACAGGAAAGGGGGAGACCCTAGTCAAAACACAGACAGGAAAGGGGGAAACCCTAGTCAAAACACAAACAGGAAAGGGGGAAACCCTAGTCAAAACACAAACAGGAAAGGGGGAAACCCTACTCAAAACACAAACAGGAAAGGGGGAAACCCTACTCAAAACACAAACAGGAAAGGGGGAAAACCCTAGTCAAAACACAAACAGGAAAGGGGGAAACCCTACTCAAAACACAAACAGGAAAGGGGGAAACCCTAGTCAAAACACAAACAGGAAAGGGGGAAACCCTAGTCAAAACACAAACAGGAAAGGGGGAAACCCTACTCAAAACACAAACAGGAAAGGGGGAAACCCTAGTCAAAACACAAACAGGAAAGGGGGAAACCCTAGTCAAAACACAAACAGGAAAGGGGGAAACCCTACTCAAAACACAAAAGTTTAAAGTTTTTAGCACAGTGCAATGTCACTGCTTACTCTTTCCCAACAATGCTGTAATCAATAAGTAGCACTTAAAACATTTATAAAAAGTCAAGTTGACCAAAAAGACTCAAGAAATTACACACTCCGTCTGTAAACTACACTGAGAGTCCATGACAGACTGACCAGGTGAATCCAGGTGAAAGGCTATGATCCCTTGTTGATGTCACTTGTTAAATCCACTTCAATCAGTGTAGATGAAGGGGAGGAGACGGGCTAAAGAAAGATTTTAAGCCAAGACACAATTCAGACATTGATTGTGTATGTGTGCCATTCAGAGGGTGAATGGGTAAGACAATCTATTTAAGTGGATTTGAATACGGTATGGTAGTAGGTGCCAGGCACACAGGATTGAGTGTAAAGGAAAAGGGTGTGGAGGGAAAAGGGTGTGGAGGATGCAACTCAATATTAGGAGTTCAGAGGTCAGGCAGGTTCTTATTGGTGTTGTACTATAGCTGAGTCCAGACAGGCTCTTATTGGTGTTGTAATATAGCTGAGTCCAGACAGGCTCTTATTGGTGTTGTACTATAGCTGAGTTCAGACAGGCTCTTATTGGTGTTGTAATATAGCTGAGTCCAGACAGGCTCTTATTGGTGTTGTAATATAGCTGAGTTCAGACAGGCTCTTATTGGTGTTGTAATATAGCTGAGTCCAGACAGGCTCTTATTGGTGTTGTACTATAGCTGAGTCCAGACAGGCTCTTATTGGTGTTGTACTATAGCTGAGTCCAGACAGGCTCTTATTGGTGTTGTACTATAGCTGAGTTCAGACAGGCTCTTATTGGTGTTGTAATATAGCTGAGTTCAGACAGGCTCTTATTGGTGTTGTAATATTGCTGAGTCCAGACAGGCTCTTATTGGTGTTGTAATATAGCTGAGTTCAGACAGGCTCTTATTGGTGTTGTAATATAGCTGAGTTCAGACAGGCTCTTATTGGTGTTGTAATATAGCTGAGTCCAGACAGGCTCTTATTGGTGTTGTAATATTGCTGAGTCCAGACAGGCTCTTATTGGTGTTGTAATATTGCTGAGTCCAGACAGGCTCTTATTGGTGTTGTAATATTGCTGAGTCCAGACAGGCTCTTATTGGTGTTGTAATATTGCTGAGTCCAGACAGGCTCTTATTGGTGTTGTAATATTGCTGAGTCCAGACAGGCTCTTATTGGTGTTGTAATATTGCTGAGTCCAGACAGGCTCTTATTGGTGTTGTACTATAGCTGAGTTCAGACAGGCTCTTATTGGTGTTGTAATATAGCTGAGTCCAGACAGGCTCTTATTGGTGTTGTACTATAGCTGAGTCCAGACAGGCTCTTATTGGTGTTGTACTATAGCTGAGTCCAGACAGGCTCTTATTGGTGTTGTACTATAGCTGAGTCCAGACAGGCTCTTATTGGTGTTGTAATATAGCTGAGTTCAGACAGGCTCTTATTGGTGTTGTACTATAGCTGAGTTCAGACAGGCTCTTATTGGTGTTGTAATATAGCTGAGTTCAGACAGGCTCTTATTGGTGTTGTACTATAGCTGAGTTCAGACAGGCTCTTATTGGTGTTGTAATATAGCTGAGTTCAGACAGGCTCTTATTGGTGTTGTAATATTGCTGAGTCCAGACAGGCTCTTATTGGTGTTGTAATATAGCTGAGTCCAGACAGGCTCTTATTGGTGTTGTAATATAGCTGAGTTCAGACAGGCTCTTATTGGTGTTGTACTATAGCTGAGTTCAGACAGGCTCTTATTGGTGTTGTACTATAGCTGAGTTCAGACAGGCTCTTATTGGTGTTGTACTATAGCTGAGTTCAGACAGGCTCTTATTGGTGTTGTACTATAGCTGAGTCCAGACAGGCTCTTATTGGTGTTGTAATATTGCTGAGTCCAGACAGGCTCTTATTGGTGTTGTAATATTGCTGAGTCCAGACAGGCTCTTATTGGTGTTGTACTATAGCTGAGTTCAGACAGGCTCTTATTGGTGTTGTAATATAGCTGAGTCCAGACAGGCTCTTATTGGTGTTGTACTATAGCTGAGTCCAGACAGGCTCTTATTGGTGTTGTACTATAGCTGAGTCCAGACAGGCTCTTATTGGTGTTGTACTATAGCTGAGTCCAGACAGGCTCTTATTGGTGTTGTAATATAGCTGAGTTCAGACAGGCTCTTATTGGTGTTGTACTATAGCTGAGTTCAGACAGGCTCTTATTGGTGTTGTAATATAGCTGAGTTCAGACAGGCTCTTATTGGTGTTGTAATATTGCTGAGTCCAGACAGGCTCTTATTGGTGTTGTAATATAGCTGAGTCCAGACAGGCTCTTATTGGTGTTGTACTATAGCTGAGTCCAGACAGGCTCTTATTGGTGTTGTACTATAGCTGAGTCCAGACAGGCTCTTATTGGTGTTGTAATATAGCTGAGTCCAGACAGGCTCTTATTGGTGTTGTAATATTGCTGAGTCCAGACAGGCTCTTATTGGTGTTGTAATATAGCTGAGTCCAGACAGGCTCTTATTGGTGTTGTAATATAGCTGAGTCCAGACAGGCTCTTATTGGTGTTGTACTATAGCTGAGTCCAGACAGGCTCTTATTGGTGTTGTACTATAGCTGAGTCCAGACAGGCTCTTATTGGTGTTGTAATATAGCTGAGTCCAAACAGGCTCTTATTGGTGTTGTAATATAGCTGAGTCCAGACAGGCTCTTATTGGTGTTGTACTAAACTATTGTTTTGACAGGATGTCACTTCTCTTCTGCTAGGTGTGTGTGAGTGTGTGTATATGTGTGTGTTTGTGTGTGAGAGAGAGAGTGTGGTATGCCGCGAGCCGCCTCTTTATCTCAGGCCTAAGGCTACTGTCACTGAGCCGAAGGGAGCGAGGGAGAGACGGAGGGAGAGAGAGGGAGAGAGAGGGAGAGAGGGAGAGAGAGATAATTCACTTGTCAGCTGCCTGATGAAATGCCATTTTAACTGAAGCTGTTAATAAGAGCATTACAGGGTTCACCCAACCACACACACACACACACACACACACACACACACACACACACACACACACACACACACACACACACACACACACACACACACACACACACACACACACACACACACACACACACACACACACACACACACACACACACACACAGACACAGACAACCCTTCACCCTGTTCGCATAATGACTTCTTAAAGACATGCTCTGGAACTTTGGCTACTAGGAAAGTATTTTTCAAACTTTGCGCTTTGGGCTGGATGTGTCATTGTGTAGTTCATATATGCATATTCTATGAGCAGAATATGTGCACCACTTCATTGCTCTCTCTCTCTGCTGAGACTTGCCCAGCGTTATCCAATGAGGTTGCAGGGCGGTCCCGACTGCAAAGTGGACACAGCAGAGAGAGAGAGAGAGCGCAATGACGTGGTGCACATATCTGCACATATGTGAAGGACTAAGCAATTTTCGGGGGATACTTTCGGCTCACGAGTGCTACTTTCAGAACTCTCTTTAAGAAACCCTAGAATCGATGTCGACACCCCCCTGGGAATCACATTGACATAATACAAAAAATCCCCATAAAAATCTGTCAGTTTAAGCAAGAGATGTGTTTTTATTCTGCATTGGATGCGTCTCAATCCATTGCATCCACCGATGTCGCCCTTCCACATCTGAGGTGAAAGGTCACAGAGCTAGAGCCGTGTTTGTCAGACCATGAGACATTCCGAACATCGCCTGAGGCATCTGAACGGTTTGGTCTACAAAACTATTATGGTGAGATTCTCATGAACATGAGCTGTCATCAATGCAAAGGGTGGTTACATTGAAGAATATAACATTTATTTTCATTTCTTTATCACTTTTTTGGTTACTACATGATTCCATATGTGTTATTTTATTGTTTTGATGTCTTCACTATTATTCTACAATGTAGAAAATAGTAAAAAATAAAGAAAAACCTGGTGTGTCCAAACTTTTGACTGGTACTGTACCAAATAAACTAAAGTACAAAATAACAAAAAGTAACACAATGTAATATCAAGGCTAGGGACCTGAACAACTGATGATGTTGGAGTCGTGTCACACAGTCGTGGGTGAACAGGGAATACAGGAGGGGACTAAGCACGCACCCCTGAGGGGCCCCCGTGTTGAGGATCAGCGTGGCGGATGTGTTGTTGCCTACCCTTAACACCTGGGGGTGACCCGTCACGAAGTCCAGAATCCAGTTGCAGAGGGAGGTGTTTAGTCCCAGTATCCTTAGCTTAGTGATGAGCTTGGAGGGTTCTATGGTGTTGAACGCTGAGCTGTTGTCAATGAACAGCATTCTCACATAGGGGTTCCTTTTGTCCAGGTGGGAAAGCGCGGTGGGGAGTGCGATTGAGATTTCGTCATCTGTGGATCTGTTGGGGCGGTATGCGAATTGGAGGGGATCTAGGGTGTCCGGGAGGATGATTGATGTGAATGTGTAATCATTTAGGCAGGTTACCTTTGCTTCCTTGGGCACAGGAACTATGGTGGTCTACTTGAAACATGTAGGTATTACAGACTCGATCAGGGAGAGGTTGAAAATGTCAGTGAAGACACTTGCCAGTTGGTCCGCGCATGCTTTGTACACGTCCTGGTAATTTGTCTGGTCCCGCGGCTTTGTGAATGTTGACCTGTTTAAAGGTCTTGCTCACATCGGCTACCGAGAGTGTTATCACACAGTCGTCCGGAACAGCTGGTGCTCTCATTTATGCTTCAATGTTGCTTGCCTCGAAGCGAGCATAAAAGGCATTTAGCTCATCTGGTAGGCTTGTGTCACTGGGCAGCTCTCGGCTGTGCTTCCCTTTATGGTCCGACGATCGTCGGAGCCGGTGTAGTAGGATTCAATCTTACTCCTGTATTGAGACTTTGCCTGTTAGATGGTTCATCTAAGGGCATAGCAGGATTTCTTATAAGCATCCGGATTAGTGTCCCGCTCCTTGAAAGCGGCAGCTCTAGCCTTTAGCTCAGTGCGGATGTTGCCTGTAATCCATGGCTTCTGGTTGGGACGTATGGTCACTTTGGGGATGATGTCGTCGATACACTTATTGATGAAGCCGATGACTGAGGTGATATACTCCTCAATGCCATTGGATGAATCCCGGAACGTATTCCAGTCTGTGCTGCAAAAACAGTCCTGTAGCATCTGCGTCCTCTGACCACTTCCGTATTGAGCGAGTCACTGGTACTTCCTGTTTTAGTTTTTGCTTGTAAGCATGAATCAGGAGGATAGAATTATGGTCAGATTTGGCAAATGGAGGACGAGGGAGATTTTTGTATACGTCTCTGTGTGTGGAGTAAAGGTGGTATAGAGTTTTTTTTCCTCTGGTTGCACATGTGAGTTTGCCTGCATTAAAGTCCCCGGCCACTAGGAGCGCCGCTTCTAGGTGAGCATTTTCTTCTTTGCTTATGTCCTTATACAGCTGGTTGAGAGCCGTCTTAGTGCCAGCTCCGCTTTGTGGTGGTAAATAAACGGCTACGAATAATATAGATGAGATCTCTCTCAGTAGATAATGTGGTCTACGGCTTATCATAAGGTACTCTACCTCAGGCGAGCAATACCTCGAGACTTCTTTAATATTAGACATCGCGCACCAGCTGTTATTGACAAATGGATACACCCCGCCCCTCGTCTTACCAGACGTAGCTGCTCTGTCCTGCCGACACACGGAGAAGCCAGCCACCTCTAGATTATCCGTGTCGTCGTTCAGCCACGACTCGGTGAAACATAAGATATTACAGTTTTTAATGTCCCGTTGGTAGGATAGTCTTGGTCGTATATCATCCATTTTGTTTTTCAATGATTGCACATTGGCCAATAGTACGGATGGTAGTGGAGGTTTACTCACTCGCCTATGAATTCTCATAAGGTAGCCTGACCTCCGCCCCCTTTTCCTCCGTCTTTTCTTCACGCAAATAACGGGGATTTGGGCCCGTTCCCGAGAAGCAATATATACTTTGCGTCGGACTCGTTAACCTCACTAGGGTATGTGGGACCTCGTCAACAGCCAGTGAAACTGCAGGGCGCCAAATTCAAAACCACAGAAATCCCATAATTAAAATTCCACAAACATACAAGTATTTTACACCATTTTAAAGACACACTTGTTGTAAATCCAGCCACATTGTCCAATTTCAAAAAGGCTTTACGACGAAAGCATACCAAATGATTATGTTAGGTCAGAGCCAAGTCACAGAAAAACACAGCCATTTTTCCAGCCAAAGAGAGGAGTCACAAATAGCAAAAATAAAGATAAAACTAATCCTTAACCTTTGATAATCTTCATCAGATGACACTCATAGGACTTCATGTTAAACAATACATGTATGTTTTGTTCGATCAAGTTCATATTTATATCCCAAAATCTCAGTTTACATTGGCGCGTTACGTTCATTAGTTCCAAAACATCCGGTGATTTTGCAGAGAGCCACATCAATTTACAGAAATAGTGATAATAAACATTGCTAAAAGATACAACTGTTATGCATGGAATTTTAGATCCACTTCTCCTTAATGCAACCGCTGTGTCAGATTTCAAAAAAGCTTTACAGAAAAAGCACACCATGCAATCATCTGAGTACAGCGCTCAGAGACCAACACAACCCAAACAGATATCCGCCATGTTGTGTAGTCAACAGAAGTCAGAAAAATCATTATAAATATTCACTTACCTTTGATGATCTTCAGTAGAATGCACTCCCAGGAATCCCAGTTTCACAATAAATGTTTGTTTTGTTCGATAATATCCATCATTTATGTCCAAATACCTCCTTTTTGTTTGCGCGTTTAACCCAGTAATCAAAATTCACGAGGCGCGATCACTAGGTGCAGACAAAAAGTCCAAAAGTTCCGTTACAGTCCGTAGAAACATGTCAAACGATGTATAGAATCAATCTTTAGGATGTGTTTAACATAAATCTTCAATAATGTTCCAACCGGAGAATTCCTTTGTCTGTAGAATTGCAATAGAACGCAAGCTAACTATCACGTGAACGCGCGTGGCCAGCTCGTGGCTCTCTGGCAGACCTCTAACTCATTCTCCTTTCATTTGCCCCCACTTCACAGTAGAAGCCTCAAACAAGGTTCTAAAGACTGTTGACATCTAGTGGAAGCCTTAGGAAGTGCAATATGACCCCATAGACACTGTATATTTGATGTGCAATGACTTGAAAAACTAGAAAAACCTCAGATTTCCCACTTCCTGGTTGGATTTTTTCTCAGGTTTTTGCCTGCCATATGAGTTCTGTTATACTCACAGACATCATTCAAAAAGTTTTAGAAACTTCAGAGTGTTTTCTATCCAAATCTACTAATTATATGCATATTCTAGCTTTTATGGCTGATTAGCAGGCAGTTTAATTTGGGCACACTTTTCATCCAAAATTCCCAATGCTGCCCCCTACCCTAGTGAAGTTAAAAGGTCCATATCTACTTCAAACTCAAGAATGCCTGAACAAACCGTGATTAGAGCGTTGTGCCAGTAACCGAAAGATCGAATCCCCGAGCAAGGTAACAATCTGTCGTTCTACCCCTGATCAAAGCAGTTTGCTAGAAGTTAAAGAAAAATCTTCTTCCAGTTCGAGGTGAGTAATGTTCTGATGTCCAGAAGTTATTTTAGGTCATAAGAGACGGCAGCAGCAACATTATGTACACAATAAGTTACAAACAATACGAAAAAACTAACAAAATAGCACTGTTGGTTAGGAGCCAGTAAGACTGCAGTCCTCCTGTACCCTCCTGTACCCTCCAATAGGTTGGTTAGGAGCCAGTAAGACTGTAGTCCTCCTGTACCCTCCAATAGGTTGGTTAGGAGCCAGTAAGACTGTAGTCCTCCTGTACCCTCCAATAGGTTGGTTAGGAGCCAGTAAGACTGCAGTCCTCCTGTACCCTCCTGTACCCTCCTGTACCCTCCAATAGGTTGGTTAGGAGCCAGTAAGACTGCAGTCCTCCTGTACCCTCCTGTACCCTCCAATAGGTTGGTTAGGAGCCAGTAAGACTGTAGTCCTCCTGTACCCTCCAATAGGTTGGTTAGGAGCCAGTAAGACTGCAGTCCTCCTGTACCCTCCAATAGGTTGGTTAGGAGCCAGTAAGACTGTAGTCCTCCTGTACCCTCCTGTACCCTCCAATAGGTTGGTTAGGAGCCAGTAAGACTGCAGTCCTCCTGTACCCTCCAATAGGTTGGTTAGGAGCCAGTAAGACTGTAGTCCTCCTGTACCCTCCTGTACCCTCCAATAGGTTGGTTAGGAGCCAGTAAGACTGCAGTCCTCCTGTACCCTCCAATAGGTTGGTTAGGAGCCAGTAAGACTGTAGTCCTCCTGTACCCTCCAATAGGTTGGTTAGGAGCCAGTAAGACTGCAGTCCTCCTGTACCCTCCTGTACCCTCCAATAGGTTGGTTAGGAGCCAGTAAGACTGCAGTCCTCCTGTACCCTCCTGTACCCTCCAATAGGTTGGTTAGGAGCCAGTAAGACTGCAGTCCTCCTGTACCCTCCAATAGGTTGGTTAGGAGCCAGTAAGACTGCAGTCCTCCTGTACCCTCCAATAGGTTGGTTAGGAGCCAGTAAGACTGCAGTCCTCCTGTACCCTCCTGTACCCTCCAATAGGTTGGTTAGGAGCCAGTAAGACTGCAGTCCTCCTGTACCCTCCAATAGGTTGGTTAGGAGCCAGTAAGACTGTAGCCCTCCTGTACCCTCCAATAGGTTGGTTAGGAGCCAGTAAGACTGCAGCCCTCCTGTACCCTCCTGTACCCTCCAATAGGTTGGTTAGGAGCCAGTAAGACTGCAGTCCTCCTGTACCCTCCTGTACCCTCCAATAGGTTGGTTAGGAGCCAGTAAGACTGTAGTCCTCCTGTACCCTCCTGTACCCTCCAATAGGTTGGTTAGGAGCCAGTAAGACTGCAGTCCTCCTGTACCCTCCTGTACCCTCCAATAGGTTGGTTAGGAGCCAGTAAGACTGCAGTCCTCCTGTACCCTCCAATAGGTTGGTTAGGAGCCAGTAAGACTGTAGTCCTCCTGTACCCTCCAATAGGTTGGTTAGGAGCCAGTAAGACTGCAGCCCTCCTGTAGTCCTCCTGTACCCTCCAATAGGTTGGTTAGGAGCCAGTAAGACTGTAGTCCTCCTGTACCCTCCGGTACCCTCCAATAGGTTGGTTAGGAGCCAGTAAGACTGTAGTCCTCCTGTACCCTCCAATAGGTTGGTTAGGAGCCAGTAAGACTGCAGCCCTCCTGTACCCTCCAATAGGTTGGTTAGGAGCCAGTAAGACTGCAGTCCTCCTGTACCCTCCAATAGGTTGGTTAGGAGCCAGTAAGACTGCAGTCCTCCTGTACCCTCCAATAGGTTGGTTAGGAGCCAGTAAGACTGTAGTCCTCCTGTACCCTCCAATAGGTTGGTTAGGAGCCAGTAAGACTGCAGCCCTCCTGTACCCTCCTGTACCCTCCAATAGGTTGGTTAGGAGCCAGTAAGACTGCAGCCCTCCTGTACCCTCCTGTACCCTCCAATAGGTTGGTTAGGAGCCAGTAAGACTGCAGTCCTCCTGTACCCTCCAATAGGTTGGTTAGGAGCCAGTAAGACTGTAGTCCTCCTGTACCCTCCTGTACCCTCCAATAGGTTGGTTAGGAGCCAGTAAGACTGTAGTCCTCCTGTACCCTCCAATAGGTTGGTTAGGAGCCAGTAAGACTGTAGTCCTCCTGTACCCTCCAATAGGTTGGTTAGGAGCCAGTAAGACTGTAGTCCTCCTGTACCCTCCAATAGGTTGGTTAGGAGCCAGTAAGACTGCAGCCCTCCTGTACCCTCCTGTACCCTCCAATAGGTTGGTTAGGAGCCAGTAAGACTGTAGTCCTCCTGTACCCTCCTGTACCCTCCAATAGGTTGGTTAGGAGCCAGTAAGACTGCAGCCCTCCTGTACCCTCCAATAGGTTGGTTAGGAGCCAGTAAGACTGCAGTCCTCCTGTACCCTCCTGTACCCTCCAATAGGTTGGTTAGGAGCCAGTAAGACTGCAGTCCTCCTGTACCCTCCTGTACCCTCCAATAGGTTGGTTAGGAGCCAGTAAGACTGTAGTCCTCCTGTACCCTCCAATAGGTTGGTTAGGAGCCAGTAAGACTGTAGTCCTCCTGTACCCTCCAATAGGTTGGTTAGGAGCCAGTAAGACTGCAGCCCTCCTGTACCCTCCTGTACCCTCCAATAGGTTGGTTAGGAGCCAGTAAGACTGCAGCCCTCCTGTAGTCCTCCTGTACCCTCCAATAGGTTGGTTAGGAGCCAGTAAGACTGCAGTCCTCCTGTACCCTCCTGTACCCTCCAATAGGTTGGTTAGGAGCCAGTAAGACTGTAGTCCTCCTGTACCCTCCTGTACCCTCCAATAGGTTGGTTAGGAGCCAGTAAGACTGTAGTCCTCCTGTACCCTCCAATAGGTTGGTTAGGAGCCAGTAAGACTGCAGCCCTCCTGTACCCTCCTGTACCCTCCAATAGGTTGGTTAGGAGCCAGTAAGACTGCAGTCCTCCTGTACCCTCCTGTACCCTCCAATAGGTTGGTTAGGAGCCAGTAAGACTGTAGTCCTCCTGTACCCTCCTGTACCCTCCAATAGGTTGGTTAGGAGCCAGTAAGACTGCAGTCCTCCTGTACCCTCCAATAGGTTGGTTAGGAGCCAGTAAGACTGTAGTCCTCCTGTACCCTCCAATAGGTTGGTTAGGAGCCAGTAAGACTGCAGTCCTCCTGTACCCTCCTGTACCCTCCAATAGGTTGGTTAGGAGCCAGTAAGACTGCAGCCCTCCTGTACCCTCCAATAGGTTGGTTAGGAGCCAGTAAGACTGTAGTCCTCCTGTACCCTCCTGTACCCTCCAATAGGTTGGTTAGGAGCCAGTAAGACTGCAGTCCTCCTGTACCCTCCAATAGGTTGGTTAGGAGCCAGTAAGACTGCAGTCCTCCTGTACCCTCCAATAGGTTGGTTAGGAGCCAGTAAGACTGCAGTCCTCCTGTACCCTCCTGTACCCTCCAATAGGTTGGTTAGGAGCCAGTAAGACTGCAGTCCTCCTGTACCCTCCAATAGGTTGGTTAGGAGCCAGTAAGACTGTAGTCCTCCTGTACCCTCCTGTACCCTCCAATAGGTTGGTTAGGAGCCAGTAAGACTGCAGTCCTCCTGTACCCTCCAATAGGTTGGTCAGGAGCCAGTAAGACTGCAGCCCTCCTGTACCCTCCAATAGGTTGGTTAGGAGCCAGTAAGACTGTAGTCCTCCTGTACCCTCCTGTACCCTCCAATAGGTTGGTTAGGAGCCAGTAAGACTGCAGTCCTCCTGTACCCTCCAATAGGTTGGTTAGGAGCCAGTAAGACTGCAGTCCTCCTGTACCCTCCAATAGGTTGGTTAGGAGCCAGTAAGACTGCAGTCCTCCTGTACCCTCCTGTACCCTCCAATAGGTTGGTTAGGAGCCAGTAAGACTGTAGTCCTCCTGTACCCTCCTGTACCCTCCAATAGGTTGGTTAGGATCCAGTAAGACTGTAGTCCTCCTGTACCCTCCAATAGGTTGGTTAGGAGCCAGTAAGACTGTAGTCCTCCTGTACCCTCCAATAGGTTGGTTAGGAGCCAGTAAGACTGTAGTCCTCCTGTACCCTCCAATAGGTTGGTTAGGAGCCAGTAAGACTGTAGTCCTCCTGTACCCTCCTGTACCCTCCAATAGGTTGGTTAGGAGCCAGTAAGACTGTAGTCCTCCTGTACCCTCCAATAGGTTGGTTAGGAGCCAGTAAGACTGTAGTCCTCCTGTACCCTCCTGTACCCTCCAATAGGTTGGTTAGGAGCCAGTAAGACTGTAGTCCTCCTGTACCCTCCTGTACCCTCCAATAGGTTGGTTAGGAGCCAGTAAGACTGTAGTCCTCCTGTACCCTCCAATAGGTTGGTTAGGAGCCAGTAAGACTGTAGTCCTCCTGTACCCTCCAATAGGTTGGTTAGGAGCCAGTAAGACTGTAGTCCTCCTGTACCCTCCAATAGGTTGGTTAGGAGCCAGTAAGACTGTAGTCCTCCTGTACCCTCCTGTACCCTCCAATAGGTTGGTTAGGAGCCAGTAAGACTGTAGTCCTCCTGTACCCTCCAATAGGTTGGTTAGGAGCCAGTAAGACTGTAGTCCTCCTGTACCCTCCTGTACCCTCCAATAGGTTGGTTAGGAGCCAGTAAGACTGTAGTCCTCCTGTACCCTCCTGTACCCTCCAATAGGTTGGTTAGGAGCCAGTAAGACTGTAGTCCTCCTGTACCCTCCAATAGGTTGGTTAGGAGCCAGTAAGACTGTAGTCCTCCTGTACCCTCCAATAGGTTGGTTAGGAGCCAGTAAGACTGCAGTCCTCCTGTACCCTCCTGTACCCTCCAATAGGTTGGTTAGGAGCCAGTAAGACTGTAGTCCTCCTGTACCCTCCAATAGGTTGGTTAGGAGCCAGTAAGACTGTAGTCCTCCTGTACCCTCCAATAGGTTGGTTAGGAGCCAGTAAGACTGCAGCCCTCCTGTACCCTCCTGTACCCTCCAATAGGTTGGTTAGGAGCCAGTAAGACTGTAGTCCTCCTGTACCCTCCAATAGGTTGGTTAGGAGCCAGTAAGACTGCAGTCCTCCTGTACCCTCCTGTACCCTCCAATAGGTTGGTTAGGAGCCAGTAAGACTGTAGTCCTCCTGTACCCTCCAATAGGTTGGTTAGGAGCCAGTAAGACTGCAGTCCTCCTGTACCCTCCTGTACCCTCCAATAGGTTGGTTAGGAGCCAGTAAGACTGCAGCCCTCCTGTACCCTCCAATAGGTTGGTTAGGAGCCAGTAAGACTGTAGTCCTCCTGTACCCTCCAATAGGTTGGTTAGGAGCCAGTAAGACTGTAGTCCTCCTGTACCCTCCAATAGGTTGGTTAGGAGCCAGTAAGACTGCAGTCCTCCTGTACCCTCCTGTACCCTCCAATAGGTTGGTTAGGAGCCAGTAAGACTGCAGTCCTCCTGTACCCTCCAATAGGTTGGTTAGGAGCCAGTAAGACTGTAGTCCTCCTGTACCCTCCAATAGGTTGGTTAGGAGCCAGTAAGACTGCAGCCCTCCTGTACCCTCCTGTACCCTCCAATAGGTTGGTTAGGAGCCAGTAAGACTGCAGTCCTCCTGTACCCTCCAATAGGTTGGTTAGGAGCCAGTAAGACTGCAGTCCTCCTGTACCCTCCAATAGGTTGGTTAGGAGCCAGTAAGACTGTAGTCCTCCTGTACCCTCCAATAGGTTGGTTAGGAGCCAGTAAGACTGCAGCCCTCCTGTACCCTCCTGTACCCTCCAATAGGTTGGTTAGGAGCCAGTAAGACTGCAGTCCTCCTGTACCCTCCTGTACCCTCCAATAGGTTGGTTAGGAGCCAGTAAGACTGCAGCCCTCCTGTACCCTCCAATAGGTTGGTTAGGAGCCAGTAAGACTGTAGTCCTCCTGTACCCTCCTGTACCCTCCAATAGGTTGGTTAGGAGCCAGTAAGACTGCAGCCCTCCTGTACCCTCCAATAGGTTGGTTAGGAGCCAGTAAGACTGCAGCCCTCCTGTACCCTCCTGTACCCTCCTGTACCCTCCTGTACCCTCCAATAGGTTGGTTAGGAGCCAGTAAGACTGTAGTCCTCCTGTACCCTCCAATAGGTTGGTTAGGAGCCAGTAAGACTGTAGTCCTCCTGTACCCTCCAATAGGTTGGTTAGGAGCCAGTAAGACTGTAGCCCTCCTGTACCCTCCAATAGGTTGGTTAGGAGCCAGTAAGACTGCAGCCCTCCTGTACCCTCCTGTACCCTCCAATAGGTTGGTTAGGAGCCAGTAAGACTGCAGTCCTCCTGTACCCTCCAATAGGTTGGTTAGGAGCCAGTAAGACTGTAGTCCTCCTGTACCCTCCAATAGGTTGGTTAGGAGCCAGTAAGACTGCAGTCCTCCTGTACCCTCCTGTACCCTCCAATAGGTTGGTTAGGAGCCAGTAAGACTGCAGTCCTCCTGTACCCTCCAATAGGTTGGTTAGGAGCCAGTAAGACTGCAGTCCTCCTGTACCCTCCTGTACCCTCCAATAGGTTGGTTAGGAGCCAGTAAGACTGCAGTCCTCCTGTACCCTCCAATAGGTTGGTTAGGAGCCAGTAAGACTGTAGTCCTCCTGTACCCTCCTGTACCCTCCAATAGGTTGGTTAGGAGCCAGTAAGACTGTAGTCCTCCTGTACCCTCCAATAGGTTGGTTAGGAGCCAGTAAGACTGTAGTCCTCCTGTACCCTCCAATAGGTTGGTCAGGAGCCAGTAAGACTGCAGCCCTCCTGTACCCTCCAATAGGTTGGTTAGGAGCCAGTAAGACTGCAGTCCTCCTGTACCCTCCTGTACCCTCCAATAGGTTGGTTAGGAGCCAGTAAGACTGTAGTCCTCCTGTACCCTCCAATAGGTTGGTTAGGAGCCAGTAAGACTGCAGTCCTCCTGTACCCTCCAATAGGTTGGTTAGGAGCCAGTAAGACTGCAGCCCTCCTGTACCCTCCAATAGGTTGGTTAGGAGCCAGTAAGACTGTAGTCCTCCTGTACCCTCCTGTACCCTCCAATAGGTTGGTTAGGAGCCAGTAAGACTGCAGTCCTCCTGTACCCTCCTGTACCCTCCTGTACCCTCCAATAGGTTGGTTAGGAGCCAGTAAGACTGCAGTCCTCCTGTACCCTCCAATAGGTTGGTTAGGAGCCAGTAAGACTGTAGTCCTCCTGTACCCTCCAATAGGTTGGTTAGGAGCCAGTAAGACTGCAGTCCTCCTGTACCCTCCTGTACCCTCCAATAGGTTGGTTAGGAGCCAGTAAGACTGTAGTCCTCCTGTACCCTCCTGTACCCTCCAATAGGTTGGTTAGGAGCCAGTAAGACTGCAGCCCTCCTGTACCCTCCAATAGGTTGGTTAGGAGCCAGTAAGACTGTAGTCCTCCTGTACCCTCCTGTACCCTCCAATAGGTTGGTTAGGAGCCAGTAAGACTGCAGTCCTCCTGTACCCTCCAATAGGTTGGTTAGGAGCCAGTAAGACAGCAGTCCTCCTGTACCCTCCTGTACCCTCCAATAGGTTGGTTAGGAGCCAGTAAGACTGTAGTCCTCCTGTACCCTCCAATAGGTTGGTTAGGAGCCAGTAAGACTGCAGCCCTCCTGTACCCTCCTGTACCCTCCAATAGGTTGGTTAGGAGCCAGTAAGACTGTAGTCCTCCTGTACCCTCCAATAGGTTGGTTAGGAGCCAGTAAGACTGCAGCCCTCCTGTACCCTCCTGTACCCTCCAATAGGTTGGTTAGGAGCCAGTAAGACTGTAGTCCTCCTGTACCCTCCTGTACCCTCCAATAGGTTGGTTAGGAGCCAGTAAGACTGTAGTCCTCCTGTACCCTCCTGTACCCTCCAATAGGTTGGTTAGGAGCCAGTAAGACTGCAGTCCTCCTGTACCCTCCAATAGGTTGGTTAGGAGCCAGTAAGACTGTAGTCCTCCTGTACCCTCCAATAGGTTGGTTAGGAGCCAGTAAGACTGCAGTCCTCCTGTACCCTCCAATAGGTTGGTTAGGAGCCAGTAAGACTGTAGTCCTCCTGTACCCTCCTGTACCCTCCAATAGGTTGGTTAGGAGCCAGTAAGACTGTAGTCCTCCTGTACCCTCCTGTACCCTCCAATAGGTTGGTTAGGAGCCAGTAAGACTGCAGTCCTCCTGTACCCTCCAATAGGTTGGTTAGGAGCCAGTAAGACTGCAGTCCTCCTGTACCCTCCAATAGGTTGGTTAGGAGCCAGTAAGACTGTAGTCCTCCTGTACCCTCCTGTACCCTCCAATAGGTTGGTTAGGAGCCAGTAAGACTGCAGTCCTCCTGTACCCTCCTGTACCCTCCAATAGGTTGGTTAGGAGCCAGTAAGACTGCAGTCCTCCTGTACCCTCCAATAGGTTGGTTAGGAGCCAGTAAGACTGCAGTCCTCCTGTACCCTCCGGTACCCTCCAATAGGTTGGTTAGGAGCCAGTAAGACTGTAGTCCTCCTGTACCCTCCAATAGGTTGGTTAGGAGCCAGTAAGACTGCAGCCCTCCTGTACCCTCCAATAGGTTGGTTAGGAGCCAGTAAGACTGCAGTCCTCCTGTACCCTCCAATAGGTTGGTTAGGAGCCAGTAAGACTGTAGTCCTCCTGTACCCTCCTGTACCCTCCTGTACCCTCCAATAGGTTGGTTAGGAGCCAGTAAGACTGCAGTCCTCCTGTACCCTCCAATAGGTTGGTTAGGAGCCAGTAAGACTGCAGTCCTCCTGTACCCTCCAATAGGTTGGTTAGGAGCCAGTAAGACTGCAGTCCTCCTGTACCCTCCTGTACCCTCCAATAGGTTGGTTAGGAGCCAGTAAGACTGTAGTCCTCCTGTACCCTCCAATAGGTTGGTTAGGAGCCAGTAAGACTGCAGCCCTCCTGTACCCTCCAATAGGTTGGTTAGGAGCCAGTAAGACTGTAGTCCTCCTGTACCCTCCAATAGGTTGGTTAGGAGCCAGTAATACTGCAGCCCTCCTGTACCCTCCTGTACCCTCCAATAGGTTGGTTAGGAGCCAGTAAGACTGCAGTCCTCCTGTACCCTCCTGTACCCTCCAATAGGTTGGTTAGGAGCCAGTAAGACTGCAGTCCTCCTGTACCCTCCTGTACCCTCCAATAGGTTGGTTAGGAGCCAGTAAGACTGCAGTCCTCCTGTACCCTCCAATAGGTTGGTTAGGAGCCAGTAAGACTGCAGTCCTCCTGTACCCTCCTGTACCCTCCAATAGGTTGGTTAGGAGCCAGTAAGACTGTAGTCCTCCTGTACCCTCCAATAGGTTGGTTAGGAGCCAGTAAGACTGCAGTCCTCCTGTACCCTCCAATAGGTTGGTTAGGAGCCAGTAATACTGCAGCCCTCCTGTACCCTCCTGTACCCTCCAATAGGTTGGTTAGGAGCCAGTAATACTGCAGCCCTCCTGTACCCTCCTGTACCCTCCAATAGGTTGGTTAGGAGCCAGTAAGACTGCAGTCCTCCTGTACCCTCCAATAGGTTGGTTAGGAGCCAGTAAGACTGTAGTCCTCCTGTACCCTCCAATAGGTTGGTTAGGAGCCAGTAATACTGCAGCCCTCCTGTACCCTCCTGTACCCTCCAATAGGTTGGTTAGGAGCCAGTAAGACTGTAGTCCTCCTGTACCCTCCAATAGGTTGGTTAGGAGCCAGTAAGACTGCAGCCCTCCTGTACCCTCCAATAGGTTGGTTAGGAGCCAGTAAGACTGTAGTCCTCCTGTACCCTCCAATAGGTTGGTTAGGAGCCAGTAAGACTGCAGCCCTCCTGTACCCTCCAATAGGTTGGTTAGGAGCCAGTAAGACTGTAGCCCTCCTGTACCCTCCAATAGGTTGGTTAGGAGCCAGTAAGACTGCAGTCCTCCTGTACCCTCCTGTACCCTCCAATAGGTTGGTTAGGAGCCAGTAAGACTGCAGTCCTCCTGTACCCTCCAATAGGTTGGTTAGGAGCCAGTAAGACTGCAGTCCTCCTGTACCCTCCAATAGGTTGGTTAGGAGCCAGTAAGACTGCAGTCCTCCTGTACCCTCCAATAGGTTGGTTAGGAGCCAGTAAGACTGTAGTCCTCCTGTACCCTCCTGTACCCTCCAATAGGTTGGTTAGGAGCCAGTAAGACTGCAGTCCTCCTGTACCCTCCTGTACCCTCCAATAGGTTGGTTAGGAGCCAGTAAGACTGTAGTCCTCCTGTACCCTCCTGTACCCTCCAATAGGTTGGTTAGGAGCCAGTAAGACTGCAGCCCTCCTGTACCCTCCTGTACCCTCCAATAGGTTGGTTAGGAGCCAGTAAGACTGCAGTCCTCCTGTACCCTCCTGTACCCTCCAATAGGTTGGTTAGGAGCCAGTAAGACTGCAGCCCTCCTGTACCCTCCTGTACCCTCCAATAGGTTGGTTAGGAGCCAGTAAGACTGCAGTCCTCCTGTACCCTCCAATAGGTTGGTTAGGAGCCAGTAAGACTGTAGTCCTCCTGTACCCTCCAATAGGTTGGTTAGGAGCCAGTAAGACTGTAGTCCTCCTGTACCCTCCTGTACCCTCCAATAGGTTGGTTAGGAGCCAGTAAGACTGCAGTCCTCCTGTACCCTCCAATAGGTTGGTTAGGAGCCAGTAAGACTGCAGTCCTCCTGTACCCTCCTGTACCCTCCAATAGGTTGGTTAGGAGCCAGTAAGACTGTAGTCCTCCTGTACCCTCCTGTACCCTCCAATAGGTTGGTTAGGAGCCAGTAAGACTGCAGTCCTCCTGTACCCTCCTGTACCCTCCAATAGGTTGGTTAGGAGCCAGTAAGACTGCAGTCCTCCTGTACCCTCCAATAGGTTGGTTAGGAGCCAGTAAGACTGCAGTCCTCCTGTACCCTCCTGTACCCTCCAATAGGTTGGTTAGGAGCCAGTAAGACTGCAGTCCTCCTGTAGTCCTCCTGTACCCTCCAATAGGTTGGTTAGGAGCCAGTAAGACTGTAGTCCTCCTGTACCCTCCAATAGGTTGGTTAGGAGCCAGTAAGACTGCAGTCCTCCTGTACCCTCCTGTACCCTCCAATAGGTTGGTTAGGAGCCAGTAAGACTGCAGCCCTCCTGTACCCTCCAATAGGTTGGTTAGGAGCCAGTAAGACTGCAGCCCTCCTGTACCCTCCGGTACCCTCCAATAGGTTGGTTAGGAGCCAGTAAGACTGTAGTCCTCCTGTACCCTCCAATAGGTTGGTTAGGAGCCAGTAAGACTGTAGTCCTCCTGTACCCTCCAATAGGTTGGTTAGGAGCCAGTAAGACTGCAGTCCTCCTGTACCCTCCTGTACCCTCCAATAGGTTGGTTAGGAGCCAGTAAGACTGCAGTCCTCCTGTACCCTCCAATAGGTTGGTTAGGAGCCAGTAAGACTGCAGTCCTCCTGTACCCTCCAATAGGTTGGTTAGGAGCCAGTAAGACTGCAGTCCTCCTGTACCCTCCAATAGGTTGGTTAGGAGCCAGTAAGACTGCAGCCCTCCTGTACCCTCCAATAGGTTGGTTAGGAGCCAGTAAGACTGCAGTCCTCCTGTACCCTCCTGTACCCTCCAATAGGTTGGTTAGGAGCCAGTAAGACTGTAGTCCTCCTGTACCCTCCTGTACCCTCCAATAGGTTGGTTAGGAGCCAGTAAGACTGCAGTCCTCCTGTACCCTCCAATAGGTTGGTTAGGAGCCAGTAAGACTGCAGCCCTCCTGTACCCTCCAATAGGTTGGTTAGGAGCCAGTAAGACTGTAGTCCTCCTGTACCCTCCAATAGGTTGGTTAGGAGCCAGTAAGACTGCAGCCCTCCTGTACCCTCCAATAGGTTGGTTAGGAGCCAGTAAGACTGTAGCCCTCCTGTACCCTCCTGTACCCTCCAATAGGTTGGTTAGGAGCCAGTAAGACTGTAGTCCTCCTGTACCCTCCAATAGGTTGGTTAGGAGCCAGTAAGACTGCAGTCCTCCTGTACCCTCCAATAGGTTGGTTAGGAGCCAGTAAGACTGCAGTCCTCCTGTACCCTCCAATAGGTTGGTTAGGAGCCAGTAAGACTGCAGTCCTCCTGTACCCTCCAATAGGTTGGTTAGGAGCCAGTAATACTGCAGCCCTCCTGTACCCTCCTGTACCCTCCAATAGGTTGGTTAGGAGCCAGTAAGACTGCAGTCCTCCTGTACCCTCCTGTACCCTCCAATAGGTTGGTTAGGAGCCAGTAAGACTGCAGCCCTCCTGTACCCTCCAATAGGTTGGTTAGGAGCCAGTAAGACTGTAGCCCTCCTGTACCCTCCAATAGGTTGGTTAGGAGCCAGTAAGACTGCAGCCCTCCTGTACCCTCCTGTACCCTCCAATAGGTTGGTTAGGAGCCAGTAAGACTGCAGTCCTCCTGTACCCTCCAATAGGTTGGTTAGGAGTCAGTAAGACTGCAGCCCTCCTGTACCCTCCAATAGGTTGGTTAGGAGCCAGTAAGACTGTAGTCCTCCTGTACCCTCCAATAGGTTGGTTAGGAGCCAGTAAGACTGTAGTCCTCCTGTACCCTCCAATAGGTTGGTTAGGAGCCAGTAAGACTGCAGTCCTCCTGTACCCTCCTGTACCCTCCAATAGGTTGGTTAGGAGCCAGTAAGACTGCAGTCCTCCTGTACCCTCCAATAGGTTGGTTAGGAGCCAGTAAGACTGTAGTCCTCCTGTACCCTCCAATAGGTTGGTTAGGAGCCAGTAAGACTGCAGCCCTCCTGTACCCTCCTGTACCCTCCAATAGGTTGGTTAGGAGCCAGTAAGACTGCAGTCCTCCTGTACCCTCCAATAGGTTGGTTAGGAGCCAGTAAGACTGTAGTCCTCCTGTACCCTCCTGTACCCTCCAATAGGTTGGTTAGGAGCCAGTAAGACTGCAGCCCTCCTGTACCCTCCAATAGGTTGGTTAGGAGCCAGTAAGACTGCAGTCCTCCTGTACCCTCCAATAGGTTGGTTAGGAGCCAGTAAGACTGCAGTCCTCCTGTACCCTCCAATAGGTTGGTTAGGAGCCAGTAAGACTGTAGTCCTCCTGTACCCTCCTGTACCCTCCAATAGGTTGGTTAGGAGCCAGTAAGACTGCAGTCCTCCTGTACCCTCCTGTACCCTCCAATAGGTTGGTTAGGAGCCAGTAAGACTGCAGTCCTCCTGTACCCTCCAATAGGTTGGTTAGGAGCCAGTAAGACTGTAGTCCTCCTGTACCCTCCTGTACCCTCCAATAGGTTGGTTAGGAGCCAGTAAGACTGCAGTCCTCCTGTACCCTCCTGTACCCTCCAATAGGTTGGTTAGGAGCCAGTAAGACTGCAGTCCTCCTGTACCCTCCAATAGGTTGGTTAGGAGCCAGTAAGACTGCAGTCCTCCTGTACCCTCCAATAGGTTGGTTAGGAGCCAGTAATACTGCAGCCCTCCTGTACCCTCCTGTACCCTCCAATAGGTTGGTTAGGAGCCAGTAAGACTGCAGTCCTCCTGTACCCTCCTGTACCCTCCAATAGGTTGGTTAGGAGCCAGTAAGACTGTAGTCCTCCTGTACCCTCCAATAGGTTGGTTAGGAGCCAGTAAGACTGCAGTCCTCCTGTACCCTCCAATAGGTTGGTTAGGAGCCAGTAAGACTGCAGTCCTCCTGTACCCTCCTGTACCCTCCAATAGGTTGGTTAGGAGCCAGTAAGACTGCAGTCCTCCTGTACCCTCCAATAGGTTGGTTAGGAGCCAGTAAGACTGCAGTCCTCCTGTACCCTCCAATAGGTTGGTTAGGAGCCAGTAAGACTGTAGTCCTCCTGTACCCTCCAATAGGTTGGTTAGGAGCCAGTAAGACTGCAGTCCTCCTGTACCCTCCAATAGGTTGGTTAGGAGCCAGTAAGACTGCAGTCCTCCTGTACCCTCCTGTACCCTCCAATAGGTTGGTTAGGAGCCAGTAAGACTGCAGTCCTCCTGTACCCTCCAATAGGTTGGTTAGGAGCCAGTAAGACTGCAGTCCTCCTGTACCCTCCTGTACCCTCCAATAGGTTGGTTAGGAGCCAGTAAGACTGCAGTCCTCCTGTACCCTCCTGTACCCTCCAATAGGTTGGTTAGGAGCCAGTAAGACTGCAGCCCTCCTGTACCCTCCAATAGGTTGGTTAGGAGCCAGTAAGACTGCAGTCCTCCTGTACCCTCCAATAGGTTGGTTAGGAGCCAGTAAGACTGTAGTCCTCCTGTACCCTCCAATAGGTTGGTTAGGAGCCAGTAAGACTGCAGTCCTCCTGTACCCTCCAATAGGTTGGTTAGGAGCCAGTAAGACTGCAGTCCTCCTGTACCCTCCAATAGGTTGGTTAGGAGCCAGTAAGACTGCAGTCCTCCTGTACCCTCCAATAGGTTGGTTAGGAGCCAGTAAGACTGCAGCCCTCCTGTACCCTCCAATAGGTTGGTTAGGAGCCAGTAAGACTGCAGTCCTCCTGTACCCTCCTGTACCCTCCAATAGGTTGGTTAGGAGCCAGTAAGACTGTAGTCCTCCTGTACCCTCCAATAGGTTGGTTAGGAGCCAGTAAGACTGCAGCCCTCCTGTACCCTCCAATAGGTTGGTTAGGAGCCAGTAAGACTGTAGTCCTCCTGTACCCTCCTGTACCCTCCAATAGGTTGGTTAGGAGCCAGTAAGACTGCAGTCCTCCTGTACCCTCCAATAGGTTGGTTAGGAGCCAGTAAGACTGCAGTCCTCCTGTACCCTCCAATAGGTTGGTTAGGAGCCAGTAAGACTGTAGTCCTCCTGTACCCTCCTGTACCCTCCAATAGGTTGGTTAGGAGCCAGTAAGACTGTAGTCCTCCTGTACCCTCCTGTACCCTCCAATAGGTTGGTTAGGAGCCAGTAAGACTGCAGTCCTCCTGTACCCTCCAATAGGTTGGTTAGGAGCCAGTAAGACTGCAGTCCTCCTGTACCCTCCTGTACCCTCCAATAGGTTGGTTAGGAGCCAGTAAGACTGCAGTCCTCCTGTACCCTCCAATAGGTTGGTTAGGAGCCAGTAAGACTGTAGTCCTCCTGTACCCTCCAATAGGTTGGTTAGGAGCCAGTAAGACTGCAGTCCTCCGGTACCCTCCAATAGGTTGGTTAGGAGCCAGTAAGACTGCAGCCCTCCTGTACCCTCCTGTACCCTCCAATAGGTTGGTTAGGAGCCAGTAAGACTGCAGCCCTCCTGTACCCTCCAATAGGTTGGTTAGGAGCCAGTAAGACTGCAGTCCTCCTGTACCCTCCAATAGGTTGGTTAGGAGTCAGTAAGACTGTAGTCCTCCTGTACCCTCCTGTACCCTCCAATAGGTTGGTTAGGAGCCAGTAAGACTGTAGTCCTCCTGTACCCTCCAATAGGTTGGTTAGGAGCCAGTAAGACTGCAGCCCTCCTGTACCCTCCAATAGGTTGGTTAGGAGCCAGTAAGACTGTAGTCCTCCTGTACCCTCCAATAGGTTGGTTAGGAGCCAGTAAGACTGCAGTCCTCCTGTACCCTCCAATAGGTTGGTTAGGAGCCAGTAAGACTGCAGCCCTCCTGTACCCTCCTGTACCCTCCAATAGGTTGGTTAGGAGCCAGTAAGACTGCAGTCCTCCTGTACCCTCCAATAGGTTGGTTAGGAGCCAGTAAGACTGTAGTCCTCCTGTACCCTCCTGTACCCTCCAATAGGTTGGTTAGGAGCCAGTAAGACTGCAGCCCTCCTGTACCCTCCTGTACCCTCCAATAGGTTGGTTAGGAGCCAGTAAGACTGTAGTCCTCCTGTACCCTCCTGTACCCTCCAATAGGTTGGTTAGGAGCCAGTAAGACTGCAGTCCTCCTGTACCCTCCAATAGGTTGGTTAGGAGCCAGTAAGACTGTAGTCCTCCTGTACCCTCCAATAGGTTGGTTAGGAGCCAGTAAGACTGCAGCCCTCCTGTACCCTCCTGTACCCTCCAATAGGTTGGTTAGGAGCCAGTAAGACTGTAGTCCTCCTGTACCCTCCTGTACCCTCCAATAGGTTGGTTAGGAGCCAGTAAGACTGCAGTCCTCCTGTACCCTCCAATAGGTTGGTTAGGAGCCAGTAAGACTGTAGTCCTCCTGTACCCTCCTGTACCCTCCAATAGGTTGGTTAGGAGCCAGTAAGACTGCAGTCCTCCTGTACCCTCCAATAGGTTGGTTAGGAGCCAGTAAGACTGTAGTCCTCCTGTACCCTCCAATAGGTTGGTTAGGAGCCAGTAAGACTGCAGTCCTCCTGTACCCTCCAATAGGTTGGTTAGGAGCCAGTAAGACTGTAGTCCTCCTGTACCCTCCTGTACCCTCCAATAGGTTGGTTAGGAGCCAGTAAGACTGTAGTCCTCCTGTACCCTCCAATAGGTTGGTTAGGAGCCAGTAAGACTGCAGTCCTCCTGTACCCTCCAATAGGTTGGTTAGGAGCCAGTAAGACTGTAGTCCTCCTGTACCCTCCTGTACCCTCCAATAGGTTGGTTAGGAGCCAGTAAGACTGCAGTCCTCCTGTACCCTCCAATAGGTTGGTTAGGAGCCAGTAAGACTGTAGTCCTCCTGTACCCTCCAATAGGTTGGTTAGGAGCCAGTAAGACTGCAGTCCTCCTGTACCCTCCAATAGGTTGGTTAGGAGCCAGTAAGACTGCAGTCCTCCTGTACCCTCCAATAGGTTGGTTAGGAGCCAGTAAGACTGCAGTCCTCCTGTACCCTCCTGTACCCTCCAATAGGTTGGTTAGGAGCCAGTAAGACTGTAGTCCTCCTGTACCCTCCAATAGGTTGGTTAGGAGCCAGTAAGACTGCAGCCCTCCTGTACCCTCCAATAGGTTGGTTAGGAGCCAGTAAGACTGTAGTCCTCCTGTACCCTCCTGTACCCTCCAATAGGTTGGTTAGGAGCCAGTAAGACTGCAGTCCTCCTGTACCCTCCTGTACCCTCCAATAGGTTGGTTAGGAGCCAGTAAGACTGTAGTCCTCCTGTACCCTCCAATAGGTTGGTTAGGAGCCAGTAAGACTGCAGTCCTCCTGTACCCTCCTGTACCCTCCAATAGGTTGGTTAGGAGCCAGTAAGACTGTAGTCCTCCTGTACCCTCCTGTACCCTCCAATAGGTTGGTTAGGAGCCAGTAAGACTGTAGTCCTCCTGTACCCTCCTGTACCCTCCAATAGGTTGGTTAGGAGCCAGTAAGACTGTAGTCCTCCTGTACCCTCCTGTACCCTCCAATAGGTTGGTTAGGAGCCAGTAAGACTGCAGTCCTCCTGTACCCTCCAATAGGTTGGTTAGGAGCCAGTAAGACTGTAGTCCTCCTGTACCCTCCAATAGGTTGGTTAGGAGCCAGTAAGACTGCAGTCCTCCTGTACCCTCCAATAGGTTGGTTAGGAGCCAGTAAGACAGCTGTCCTCCTGTACCCTCCAATAGGTTGGTTAGGAGCCAGTAAGACTGCAGTCCTCCTGTACCCTCCTGTACCCTCCAATAGGTTGGTTAGGAGCCAGTAAGACTGCAGTCCTCCTGTACCCTCCTGTACCCTCCTGTACCCTCCTGTACCCTCCAATAGGTTGGTTAGGAGCCAGTAAGACTGCAGCCCTCCTGTACCCTCCTGTACCCTCCAATAGGTTGGTTAGGAGCCAGTAAGACTGTAGTCCTCCTGTACCCTCCAATAGGTTGGTTAGGAGCCAGTAAGACTGCAGTCCTCCTGTACCCTCCTGTACCCTCCAATAGGTTGGTTAGGAGCCAGTAAGACTGTAGTCCTCCTGTACCCTCCAATAGGTTGGTTAGGAGCCAGTAAGACTGCAGCCCTCCTGTACCCTCCTGTACCCTCCAATAGGTTGGTTAGGAGCCAGTAAGACTGTAGCCCTCCTGTACCCTCCAATAGGTTGGTTAGGAGCCAGTAAGACTGCAGTCCTCCTGTACCCTCCTGTACCCTCCAATAGGTTGGTTAGGAGCCAGTAAGACTGTAGTCCTCCTGTACCCTCCTGTACCCTCCAATAGGTTGGTTAGGAGCCAGTAAGACTGCAGTCCTCCTGTACCCTCCTGTACCCTCCTGTACCCTCCTGTACCATCCAATAGGTTGGTTAGGAGCCAGTAAGACTGCAGTCCTCCTGTACCCTCCTGTACCCTCCAATAGGTTGGTTAGGAGCCAGTAAGACTGTAGTCCTCCTGTACCCTCCAATAGGTTGGTTAGGAGCCAGTAAGACTGCAGTCCTCCTGTACCCTCCTGTACCCTCCAATAGGTTGGTTAGGAGCCAGTAAGACTGCAGTCCTCCTGTACCCTCCAATAGGTTGGTTAGGAGCCAGTAAGACTGTAGTCCTCCTGTACCCTCCAATAGGTTGGTTAGGAGCCAGTAAGACTGTAGTCCTCCTGTACCCTCCTGTACCCTCCTGTACCCTCCTGTACCCTCCAATAGGTTGGTTAGGAGCCAGTAAGACTGCAGCCCTCCTGTACCCTCCTGTACCCTCCTGTACCCTCCTGTACCCTCCAATAGGTTGGTTAGGAGCCAGTAAGACTGCAGCCCTCCTGTACCCTCCAATAGGTTGGTTAGGAGCCAGTAAGACTGTAGCCCTCCTGTACCCTCCAATAGGTTGGTTAGGAGCCAGTAAGACTGCAGTCCTCCTGTACCCTCCTGTACCCTCCAATAGGTTGGTTAGGAGCCAGTAAGACTGCAGTCCTCCTGTACCCTCCAATAGGTTGGTTAGGAGCCAGTAAGACTGTAGTCCTCCTGTACCCTCCTGTACCCTCCAATAGGTTGGTTAGGAGCCAGTAAGACTGTAGCCCTCCTGTACCCTCCAATAGGTTGGTTAGGAGCCAGTAAGACTGCAGTCCTCCTGTACCCTCCTGTACCCTCCAATAGGTTGGTTAGGAGCCAGTAAGACTGTAGTCCTCCTGTACCCTCCTGTACCCTCCAATAGGTTGGTTAGGAGCCAGTAAGACTGCAGTCCTCCTGTACCCTCCAATAGGTTGGTTAGGAGCCAGTAAGACTGTAGTCCTCCTGTACCCTCCAATAGGTTGGTTAGGAGCCAGTAAGACTGTAGTCCTCCTGTACCCTCCAATAGGTTGGTTAGGAGCCAGTAAGACTGTAGTCCTCCTGTACCCTCCAATAGGTTGGTTAGGAGCCAGTAAGACTGTAGTCCTCCTGTACCCTCCAATAGGTTGGTTAGGAGCCAGTAAGACTGCAGCCCTCCTGTACCCTCCAATAGGTTGGTTAGGAGCCAGTAAGACTGCAGCCCTCCTGTACCCTCCTGTACCCTCCAATAGGTTGGTTAGGAGCCAGTAAGACTGTAGTCCTCCTGTACCCTCCAATAGGTTGGTTAGGAGCCAGTAAGACTGCAGTCCTCCTGTACCCTCCTGTACCCTCCAATAGGTTGGTTAGGAGCCAGTAAGACTGTAGTCCTCCTGTACCCTCCTGTACCCTCCAATAGGTTGGTTAGGAGCCAGTAAGACTGCAGTCCTCCTGTACCCTCCTGTACCCTCCTGTACCCTCCTGTACCATCCAATAGGTTGGTTAGGAGCCAGTAAGACTGCAGTCCTCCTGTACCCTCCTGTACCCTCCAATAGGTTGGTTAGGAGCCAGTAAGACTGCAGTCCTCCTGTACCCTCCTGTACCCTCCAATAGGTTGGTTAGGAGCCAGTAAGACTGTAGTCCTCCTGTACCCTCCAATAGGTTGGTTAGGAGCCAGTAAGACTGCAGTCCTCCTGTACCCTCCTGTACCCTCCTAGGTTGGTTAGGAGCCAGTAAGACTGCAGTCCTCCTGTACCCTCCTGTACCCTCCAATAGGTTGGTTAGGAGCCAGTAAGACTGCAGTCCTCCTGTACCCTCCTGTACCCTCCAATAGGTTGGTTAGGAGCCAGTAAGACTGCAGTCCTCCTGTACCCTCCTGTACCCTCCAATAGGTTGGTTAGGAGCCAGTAAGACTGCAGCCCTCCTGTACCCTCCAATAGGTTGGTTAGGAGCCAGTAAGACAGCAGCCCTCCTGTACCCTCCAATAGGTTGGTTATGAGCCAGTAAGACTGTAGTCCTCCTGTACCCTCCAATAGGTTGGTTAGGAGCCAGTAAGACTGCAGTCCTCCTGTACCCTCCAATAGGTTGGTTAGGAGCCAGTAAGACTGCAGCCCTCCTGTACCCTCCTGTACCCTCCAATAGGTTGGTTAGGAGCCAGTAAGACTGTAGTCCTCCTGTACCCTCCAATAGGTTGGTTAGGAGCCAGTAAGACTGCAGTCCTCCTGTACCCTCCTGTACCCTCCAATAGGTTGGTTAGGAGCCAGTAAGACTGTAGTCCTCCTGTACCCTCCAATAGGTTGGTTAGGAGCCAGTAAGACTGCAGCCCTCCTGTACCCTCCAATAGGTTGGTTAGGAGCCAGTAAGACTGTAGTCCTCCTGTACCCTCCTGTACCCTCCAATAGGTTGGTTAGGAGCCAGTAAGACTGCAGTCCTCCTGTACCCTCCTGTACCCTCCAATAGGTTGGTTAGGAGCCAGTAAGACTGCAGTCCTCCTGTACCCTCCTGTACCCTCCAATAGGTTGGTTAGGAGCCAGTAAGACTGTAGTCCTCCTGTACCCTCCAATAGGTTGGTTAGGAGCCAGTAAGACTGCAGTCCTCCTGTACCCTCCTGTACCCTCCAATAGGTTGGTTAGGAGCCAGTAAGACTGTAGCCCTCCTGTACCCTCCTGTACCCTCCAATAGGTTGGTTAGGAGCCAGTAAGACTGTAGTCCTCCTGTACCCTCCAATAGGTTGGTTAGGAGCCAGTAAGACTGTAGTCCTCCTGTACCCTCCTGTACCCTCCAATAGGTTGGTTAGGAGCCAGTAAGACTGCAGTCCTCCTGTACCCTCCAATAGGTTGGTTAGGAGCCAGTAAGACTGCAGTCCTCCTGTACCCTCCAATAGGTTGGTTAGGAGCCAGTAAGACTGCAGCCCTCCTGTACCCTCCAATAGGTTGGTTAGGAGCCAGTAAGACTGTAGTCCTCCTGTACCCTCCTGTACCCTCCAATAGGTTGGTTAGGAGCCAGTAAGACTGCAGTCCTCCTGTACCCTCCTGTACCCTCCAATAGGTTGGTTAGGAGCCAGTAAGACTGCAGTCCTCCTGTACCCTCCTGTACCCTCCAATAGGTTGGTTAGGAGCCAGTAAGACTGTAGTCCTCCTGTACCCTCCAATAGGTTGGTTAGGAGCCAGTAAGACTGCAGTCCTCCTGTACCCTCCAATAGGTTGGTTAGGAGCCAGTAAGACTGCAGTCCTCCTGTACCCTCCAATAGGTTGGTTAGGAGCCAGTAAGACTGTAGTCCTCCTGTACCCTCCAATAGGTTGGTTAGGAGCCAGTAAGACAGCAGTCCTCCTGTACCCTCCTGTACCCTCCAATAGGTTGGTTAGGAGCCAGTAAGACTGCAGTCCTCCTGTACCCTCCAATAGGTTGGTTAGGAGTCAGTAAGACTGTAGTCCTCCTGTACCCTCCAATAGGTTGGTTAGGAGCCAGTAAGACTGCAGTCCTCCTGTACCCTCCAATAGGTTGGTTAGGAGCCAGTAAGACTGTAGTCCTCCTGTACCCTCCAATAGGTTGGTTAGGAGCCAGTAAGACTGTAGTCCTCCTGTACCCTCCTGTACCCTCCAATAGGTTGGTTAGGAGCCAGTAAGACTGTAGTCCTCCTGTACCCTCCTGTACCCTCCAATAGGTTGGTTAGGAGCCAGTAAGACTGCAGTCCTCCTGTACCCTCCAATAGGTTGGTTAGGAGCCAGTAAGACTGTAGTCCTCCTGTACCCTCCAATAGGTTGGTTAGGAGCCAGTAAGACTGTAGTCCTCCTGTACCCTCCAATAGGTTGGTTAGGAGCCAGTAAGACTGTAGTCCTCCTGTACCCTCCAATAGGTTGGTTAGGAGCCAGTAAGACTGCAGTCCTCCTGTACCCTCCTGTACCCTCCAATAGGTTGGTTAGGAGCCAGTAAGACTGCAGCCCTCCTGTACCCTCCTGTACCCTCCAATAGGTTGGTTAGGAGCCAGTAAGACTGTAGTCCTCCTGTACCCTCCAATAGGTTGGTTAGGAGCCAGTAAGACTGCAGTCCTCCTGTACCCTCCTGTACCCTCCAATAGGTTGGTTAGGAGCCAGTAAGACTGCAGTCCTCCTGTACCCTCCAATAGGTTGGTTAGGAGCCAGTAAGACTGCAGTCCTCCTGTACCCTCCAATAGGTTGGTTAGGAGCCAGTAAGACTGTAGTCCTCCTGTACCCTCCAATAGGTTGGTTAGGAGCCAGTAAGACTGCAGTCCTCCTGTACCCTCCAATAGGTTGGTTAGGAGCCAGTAAGACTGTAGTCCTCCTGTACCCTCCAATAGGTTGGTTAGGAGCCAGTAAGACTGCAGTCCTCCTGTACCCTCCAATAGGTTGGTTAGGAGCCAGTAAGACTGTAGTCCTCCTGTACCCTCCTGTACCCTCCAATAGGTTGGTTAGGAGCCAGTAAGACTGTAGTCCTCCTGTACCCTCCAATAGGTTGGTTAGGAGCCAGTAAGACTGCAGTCCTCCTGTACCCTCCAATAGGTTGGTTAGGAGCCAGTAAGACTGTAGTCCTCCTGTACCCTCCTGTACCCTCCAATAGGTTGGTTAGGAGCCAGTAAGACTGTAGTCCTCCTGTACCCTCCAATAGGTTGGTTAGGAGCCAGTAAGACTGCAGCCCTCCTGTACCCTCCTGTACCCTCCAATAGGTTGGTTAGGAGCCAGTAAGACTGTAGTCCTCCTGTACCCTCCTGTACCCTCCAATAGGTTGGTTAGGAGCCAGTAAGACTGCAGTCCTCCTGTACCCTCCAATAGGTTGGTTAGGAGCCAGTAAGACTGCAGCCCTCCTGTACCCTCCAATAGGTTGGTTAGGAGCCAGTAAGACTGTAGTCCTCCTGTACCCTCCTGTACCCTCCAATAGGTTGGTTAGGAGCCAGTAAGACTGCAGTCCTCCTGTACCCTCCAATAGGTTGGTTAGGAGCCAGTAAGACTGCAGTCCTCCTGTACCCTCCTGTACCCTCCAATAGGTTGGTTAGGAGCCAGTAAGACTGTAGTCCTCCTGTACCCTCCAATAGGTTGGTTAGGAGCCAGTAAGACTGTAGTCCTCCTGTACCCTCCAATAGGTTGGTTAGGAGCCAGTAAGACTGTAGTCCTCCTGTACCCTCCTGTACCCTCCAATAGGTTGGTTAGGAGCCAGTAAGACTGTAGTCCTCCTGTACCCTCCAATAGGTTGGTTAGGAGCCAGTAAGACTGCAGTCCTCCTGTACCCTCCTGTACCCTCCAATAGGTTGGTTAGGAGCCAGTAAGACTGTAGTCCTCCTGTACCCTCCAATAGGTTGGTTAGGAGCCAGTAAGACTGCAGCCCTCCTGTACCCTCCAATAGGTTGGTTAGGAGCCAGTAAGACTGTAGTCCTCCTGTACCCTCCAATAGGTTGGTTAGGAGCCAGTAAGACTGCAGTCCTCCTGTACCCTCCAATAGGTTGGTTAGGAGCCAGTAAGACTGTAGTCCTCCTGTACCCTCCTGTACCCTCCAATAGGTTGGTTAGGAGCCAGTAAGACTGCAGTCCTCCTGTACCCTCCAATAGGTTGGTTAGGAGCCAGTAAGACTGTAGTCCTCCTGTACCCTCCTGTACCCTCCAATAGGTTGGTTAGGAGCCAGTAAGACTGCAGTCCTCCTGTACCCTCCTGTACCCTCCAATAGGTTGGTTAGGAGCCAGTAAGACTGTAGTCCTCCTGTACCCTCCAATAGGTTGGTTAGGAGCCAGTAAGACTGTAGTCCTCCTGTACCCTCCAATAGGTTGGTTAGGAGCCAGTAAGACTGCAGCCCTCCTGTACCCTCCAATAGGTTGGTTAGGAGCCAGTAAGACTGTAGTCCTCCTGTACCCTCCAATAGGTTGGTTAGGAGCCAGTAAGACTGCAGTCCTCCTGTACCCTCCAATAGGTTGGTTAGGAGCCAGTAAGACTGTAGTCCTCCTGTACCCTCCTGTACCCTCCAATAGGTTGGTTAGGAGCCAGTAAGACTGCAGTCCTCCTGTACCCTCCAATAGGTTGGTTAGGAGCCAGTAAGACTGTAGTCCTCCTGTACCCTCCTGTACCCTCCAATAGGTTGGTTAGGAGCCAGTAAGACTGCAGTCCTCCTGTACCCTCCTGTACCCTCCTGTACCCTCCAATAGGTTGGTTAGGAGCCAGTAAGACTGTAGTCCTCCTGTACCCTCCTGTACCCTCCAATAGGTTGGTTAGGAGCCAGTAAGACTGTAGTCCTCCTGTACCCTCCAATAGGTTGGTTAGGAGCCAGTAAGACTGCAGCCCTCCTGTACCCTCCAATAGGTTGGTTAGGAGCCAGTAAGACTGTAGTCCTCCTGTACCCTCCTGTACCCTCCAATAGGTTGGTTAGGAGCCAGTAAGACTGTAGTCCTCCTGTACCCTCCAATAGGTTGGTTAGGAGCCAGTAAGACTGCAGTCCTCCTGTACCCTCCAATAGGTTGGTTAGGAGCCAGTAAGACTGTAGTCCTCCTGTACCCTCCAATAGGTTGGTTAGGAGCCAGTAAGACTGCAGTCCTCCTGTACCCTCCTGTACCCTCCAATAGGTTGGTTAGGAGCCAGTAAGACTGTAGTCCTCCTGTACCCTCCAATAGGTTGGTTAGGAGCCAGTAAGACTGCAGCCCTCCTGTACCCTCCAATAGGTTGGTTAGGAGCCAGTAAGACTGTAGTCCTCCTGTACCCTCCAATAGGTTGGTTAGGAGCCAGTAAGACTGCAGCCCTCCTGTACCCTCCAATAGGTTGGTTAGGAGCCAGTAAGACTGTAGTCCTCCTGTACCCTCCTGTACCCTCCAATAGGTTGGTTAGGAGCCAGTAAGACTGTAGTCCTCCTGTACCCTCCTGTACCCTCCAATAGGTTGGTTAGGAGCCAGTAAGACTGTAGTCCTCCTGTACCCTCCAATAGGTTGGTTAGGAGCCAGTAAGACTGCAGTCCTCCTGTACCCTCCAATAGGTTGGTTAGGAGCCAGTAAGACTGTAGTCCTCCTGTACCCTCCTGTACCCTCCAATAGGTTGGTTAGGAGCCAGTAAGACTGCAGTCCTCCTGTACCCTCCTGTACCCTCCAATAGGTTGGTTAGGAGCCAGTAAGACTGCAGCCCTCCTGTACCCTCCAATAGGTTGGTTAGGAGCCAGTAAGACTGTAGTCCTCCTGTACCCTCCAATAGGTTGGTTAGGAGCCAGTAAGACTGCAGTCCTCCTGTACCCTCCAATAGGTTGGTTAGGAGCCAGTAAGACTGCAGTCCTCCTGTACCCTCCTGTACCCTCCAATAGGTTGGTTAGGAGCCAGTAAGACTGCAGTCCTCCTGTACCCTCCTGTACCCTCCAATAGGTTGGTTAGGAGCCAGTAAGACTGCAGCCCTCCTGTACCCTCCAATAGGTTGGTTAGGAGCCAGTAAGACTGTAGTCCTCCTGTACCCTCCAATAGGTTGGTTAGGAGCCAGTAAGACTGCAGCCCTCCTGTACCCTCCAATAGGTTGGTTAGGAGCCAGTAAGACTGTAGTCCTCCTGTACCCTCCTGTACCCTCCAATAGGTTGGTTAGGAGCCAGTAAGACTGCAGTCCTCCTGTACCCTCCAATAGGTTGGTTAGGAGCCAGTAAGACTGTAGTCCTCCTGTACCCTCCAATAGGTTGGTTAGGAGCCAGTAAGACTGCAGTCCTCCTGTACCCTCCAATAGGTTGGTTAGGAGCCAGTAAGACTGTAGTCCTCCTGTACCCTCCAATAGGTTGGTTAGGAGCCAGTAAGACTGCAGTCCTCCTGTACCCTCCTGTACCCTCCAATAGGTTGGTTAGGAGCCAGTAAGACTGTAGTCCTCCTGTACCCTCCTGTACCCTCCAATAGGTTGGTTAGGAGCCAGTAAGACTGTAGTCCTCCTGTACCCTCCAATAGGTTGGTTAGGAGCCAGTAAGACTGTAGTCCTCCTGTACCCTCCTGTACCCTCCAATAGGTTGGTTAGGAGCCAGTAAGACTGCAGCCCTCCTGTACCCTCCTGTACCCTCCAATAGGTTGGTTAGGAGCCAGTAAGACTGTAGTCCTCCTGTACCCTCCAATAGGTTGGTTAGGAGCCAGTAAGACTGCAGTCCTCCTGTACCCTCCAATAGGTTGGTTAGGAGCCAGTAAGCCTGTAGTCCTCCTGTACCCTCCAATAGGTTGGTTAGGAGCCAGTAAGACTGTAGCCCTCCTGTACCCTCCTGTACCCTCCAATAGGTTGGTTAGGAGCCAGTAAGACTGTAGTCCTCCTGTACCCTCCAATAGGTTGGTTAGGAGCCAGTAAGACTGCAGCCCTCCTGTACCCTCCAATAGGTTGGTTAGGAGCCAGTAAGACTGTAGTCCTCCTGTACCCTCCTGTACCCTCCAATAGGTTGGTTAGGAGCCAGTAAGACTGCAGTCCTCCTGTACCCTCCTGTACCCTCCAATAGGTTGGTTAGGAGCCAGTAAGACTGCAGTCCTCCTGTACCCTCCTGTACCCTCCAATAGGTTGGTTAGGAGCCAGTAAGACAGCAGTCCTCCTGTACCCTCCTGTACCCTCCAATAGGTTGGTTAGGAGCCAGTAAGACTGCAGCCCTCCTGTACCCTCCAATAGGTTGGTTAGGAGCCAGTAAGACTGTAGTCCTCCTGTACCCTCCAATAGGTTGGTTAGGAGCCAGTAAGACTGCAGTCCTCCTGTACCCTCCTGTACCCTCCAATAGGTTGGTTAGGAGCCAGTAAGACTGTAGTCCTCCTGTACCCTCCAATAGGTTGGTTAGGAGCCAGTAAGACTGTAGTCCTCCTGTACCCTCCTGTACCCTCCAATAGGTTGGTTAGGAGCCAGTAAGACTGCAGTCCTCCTGTACCCTCCAATAGGTTGGTTAGGAGCCAGTAAGACTGTAGTCCTCCTGTACCCTCCAATAGGTTGGTTAGGAGCCAGTAAGACTGTAGTCCTCCTGTACCCTCCAATAGGTTGGTTAGGAGCCAGTAAGACTGCAGTCCTCCTGTACCCTCCTGTACCCTCCAATAGGTTGGTTAGGAGCCAGTAAGACTGTAGTCCTCCTGTACCCTCCAATAGGTTGGTTAGGAGCCAGTAAGACTGCAGTCCTCCTGTACCCTCCAATAGGTTGGTTAGGAGCCAGTAAGACTGTAGTCCTCCTGTACCCTCCAATAGGTTGGTTAGGAGCCAGTAAGACTGTAGTCCTCCTGTACCCTCCAATAGGTTGGTTAGGAGCCAGTAAGACTGTAGTCCTCCTGTACCCTCCTGTACCCTCCAATAGGTTGGTTAGGAGCCAGTAAGACTGCAGTCCTCCTGTACCCTCCAATAGGTTGGTTAGGAGCCAGTAAGACTGCAGTCCTCCTGTACCCTCCAATAGGTTGGTTAGGAGCCAGTAAGACTGTAGTCCTCCTGTACCCTCCAATAGGTTGGTTAGGAGCCAGTAAGACTGTAGTCCTCCTGTACCCTCCAATAGGTTGGTTAGGAGCCAGTAAGACTGTAGTCCTCCTGTACCCTCCAATAGGTTGGTTAGGAGCCAGTAAGACTGTAGTCCTCCTGTACCCTCCAATAGGTTGGTTAGGAGCCAGTAAGACTGTAGTCCTCCTGTACCCTCCTGTACCCTCCAATAGGTTGGTTAGGAGCCAGTAAGACTGCAGTCCTCCTGTACCCTCCAATAGGTTGGTTAGGAGCCAGTAAGACTGTAGTCCTCCTGTACCCTCCAATAGGTTGGTTAGGAGCCAGTAAGACTGCAGTCCTCCTGTACCCTCCAATAGGTTGGTTAGGAGCCAGTAAGACTGTAGTCCTCCTGTACCCTCCTGTACCCTCCAATAGGTTGGTTAGGAGCCAGTAAGACTGCAGTCCTCCTGTACCCTCCAATAGGTTGGTTAGGAGCCAGTAAGACTGTAGTCCTCCTGTACCCTCCTGTACCCTCCAATAGGTTGGTTAGGAGCCAGTAAGACTGCAGCCCTCCTGTACCCTCCAATAGGTTGGTTAGGAGCCAGTAAGACTGCAGTCCTCCTGTACCCTCCAATAGGTTGGTTAGGAGCCAGTAAGACTGTAGTCCTCCTGTACCCTCCAATAGGTTGGTTAGGAGCCAGTAAGACTGCAGTCCTCCTGTACCCTCCTGTACCCTCCAATAGGTTGGTTAGGAGCCAGTAAGACTGTAGTCCTCCTGTACCCTCCTGTACCCTCCAATAGGTTGGTTAGGAGCCAGTAAGACTGCAGTCCTCCTGTACCCTCCAATAGGTTGGTTAGGAGCCAGTAAGACTGTAGTCCTCCTGTACCCTCCAATAGGTTGGTTAGGAGCCAGTAAGACTGCAGTCCTCCTGTACCCTCCTGTACCCTCCAATAGGTTGGTTAGGAGCCAGTAAGACTGTAGTCCTCCTGTACCCTCCAATAGGTTGGTTAGGAGCCAGTAAGACTGTAGTCCTCCTGTACCCTCCAATAGGTTGGTTAGGAGCCAGTAAGACTGCAGTCCTCCTGTACCCTCCAATAGGTTGGTTAGGAGCCAGTAAGACTGTAGTCCTCCTGTACCCTCCAATAGGTTGGTTAGGAGCCAGTAAGACTGCAGTCCTCCTGTACCCTCCAATAGGTTGGTTAGGAGCCAGTAAGACTGTAGTCCTCCTGTACCCTCCTGTACCCTCCAATAGGTTGGTTAGGAGCCAGTAAGACTGCAGTCCTCCTGTACCCTCCAATAGGTTGGTTAGGAGCCAGTAAGACTGTAGTCCTCCTGTACCCTCCTGTACCCTCCAATAGGTTGGTTAGGAGCCAGTAAGACTGCAGCCCTCCTGTACCCTCCTGTACCCTCCTGTACCCTCCAATAGGTTGGTTAGGAGCCAGTAAGACTGTAGTCCTCCTGTACCCTCCTGTACCCTCCTGTACCCTCCAATAGGTTGGTTAGGAGCCAGTAAGACTGTAGTCCTCCTGTACCCTCCTGTACCCTCCAATAGGTTGGTTAGGAGCCAGTAAGACTGCAGTCCTCCTGTACCCTCCAATAGGTTGGTTAGGAGCCAGTAAGACTGTAGTCCTCCTGTACCCTCCAATAGGTTGGTTAGGAGCCAGTAAGACTGTAGTCCTCCTGTACCCTCCAATAGGTTGGTTAGGAGCCAGTAAGACTGTAGCCCTCCTGTACCCTCCAATAGGTTGGTTAGGAGCCAGTAAGACTGTAGTCCTCCTGTACCCTCCTGTACCCTCCAATAGGTTGGTTAGGAGCCAGTAAGACTGCAGCCCTCCTGTACCCTCCAATAGGTTGGTTAGGAGCCAGTAAGACTGTAGTCCTCCTGTACCCTCCGGCGCCATCCAATAGGTTGGTTAGGAGCCAGTAAGACTGTAGTCCTCCTGTACCCTCCGGCGCCATCCAATAGGTGCCCTTCTTTGCAAGGCATTGGAAAACCTCCCTGTTCTTTGTGGTTGAATCTGTGCTTGGAATTCACTACTCGACTGAGGGACTTTACAGATAATTGTATGTGTGGGGTACAGAGATGGTAAACTATTATTGCACAGAGTGAGTCCATACAACTTATTACATGAGTTGTTAAGCACATTTTAACTCCTGAACTTATTTAGGCTTGCCATAACAAAGGGGTTGAATACTTATTGACTCAAGACATTTCAGTTTTTCACTCTTAATCAATTTGTAAAATTAAAAAATTTCACTTTGACATTATTGCATATTGTCTGTAGGCCAGTGACAAAAAAAATCTCAATTGACTCAATTTTAAATTCAGGCTGTAACACAACAAAATATGTAAAAAGTGAAGGGGTTGAATACTTTCTGAAGGCTTTGTATCCATAGTACAGTTATTATTTACAACACCTGTCTGTTGTCAGAACAACACAACAACCACACAGATATACATTCATGGTCTTTAAATTCCCTCATCCACCAAGTCAGTAGAACAACACATCAACCACACAGTTATAAATTCATGGTCTTTAAATTCCCTCATCCACCAAGTCAGTAGAACAACAACCTTCTCATCCAAACTAATCTTATGATATTTTTATCAAGTTATAATAAAACAAAGTTATCTTGAAACGTCAAATAAAATCATTAGCATATATCAACATCAATAGCCTTTCAGCTCACACATTTGGTTCCTTGAAGTTGTGGGAATGTACGTTTTTGCTTTCCCATTGGTTCTTAGAACGAAGCCATACGTTTCCTGACCAGTAAAAATGAACGTTTTTTAAACTTCCTGAGACCCGAGGTGAAAATGTTGCCTGCTCTAGGAACGTACATTTTAGGTTGCAGGGAGGTTGTGAGAACGTTTTACTATGGTTCTCTGCCAGTTTTCCTGGGAGGATTTATACATTTTACAAGCACAGATAGGACACATGGAAATGAATTTGCTTGGGCATTAATCATGCAAAGACATTTTTGTTTTGTTTTATCATGGCACGGCATCAGAGAGCGTAGAATTTATGATCTTCTGCACTCTATCTATTGAATTAGTCCACTGCGTCACCAGGATGGAGATAGCATGCAATGTTGTTTTAAACTCATACAATGCTGTTCATTTTAGTCTATTCAGCTGGATCCCATTTCAAAGGAAACAAGCACTCATTAAGATCAGGTGTGGCTAATTAGCGGGCACTGCCAACACACCCGAACACACATAACAAGATGGAGGATAGAGAGAGTTCTGTTGATGCTGAGGACAGAATTATGTTTTTTGAATATTACTGTTTTCTTACTGTTCTGAGAACATGATTTTAAATAGAACCACGAGGAAACCTGTAAGAAATGTTATGCTGTAGTAATGAAATTCCCAGCTAAGAAACATATGGTTCTAAGAATATTCTAACTGGGTATCATGCACCATTCCAGTGCCTGCCTCGCGTGCGGCATGCATTGCAAAATAAGTTTTGAAATGTATATTATTTAATTATTCAACGAGCGTCTGCGTTGCCAAGGGCTAAAATAGAAGTCAGTTCTATTTGTGACGCAGATTGCGCTGCAAGTCCCGCCTCTCTCATCTCCTCATTGGTTTATAGAAGCAAGTACCCACGTGGGTGTTTGAAAGATGAACTGTGTTGCCGGTCGTCGTGGAAATGAAAGTTTAGATGCCAATCACCATATAAGTTCAAAGAAGAAAAAGCCTGGAAGGAGGAGAGATGACTAGAAACGAGAGCCTTGGTCAGGGAGGTGATCAAGAACCCGATAGTCAATCTGACAGAGCTCCTGGGTTCCTCTGTGGAGATGGGAGAACCTTCTAGAAGGACAACCATCTCTGCAGCACTCCACCAATCAGACTTTTATGGTAGAGTGGCCAGACGGAAGCCACTCCTCAATAAAAGGCACATAACAGACACCTTAGAGTTTGCCAAAAGGCACCAAAATGACTCTCAGACCATGAAAAACAAGTTTTTCTTGTCTGATGAAAGCAGATTGAACTCTTTGTCCTGAATGCCAAGCATCACGTCTGGAGGGAACTAGGCACCGCTCATCACCTGGCCAATACCATCCCTACGGTGAAGCATGGTGGTGGCAGCATCATGCTGTGGGGATGTTTTTCAGGGGCAGGGACTTGGAGACTAGTCAGGATCGAGGGAAAGATGAACAGAGAAAAGTACAGGGAGATCCCTGATGAAAACCTGCTCCAGAGCCCTCAGGGCCTCAGACTGGGGTGAAGGTTCACCTTCCAACAGGACAACAACCCTAAGCACACAGCCAAGACAACGCAGGAGGGGCTTCGGGATAAGTCTCTGAATGTCCTTGAGTGGCCCAGCCAGAGCCTGGACTTGAACCCGATCGAACATCTCTGGAGAGACCTGAAAATAGCTGTGCAGCGACGCTCCCCATCCAACCTGACAGAGCTTGAGAGGATGTGCAGAGAAGAATGGGAGAAACTCCCCAAATACAGGTGTGCCAAGCTTGTAGCGTCATACCCAAGAAGACTCGAGGCTGTAATCGCTGCCAAAGGTGCTTCAACAAAGTACTGAGTCTGAATACTCATGTAAATGTGATATTTCCATTTTTAATTTAGTAAAAATGTGCTCAAAAATATAAAAACTTTGTCATTATGTGGTATTGTGTGGAGATTGATGAGGGAAAATAACTAGTTAATCCATTTTAGAATAAGGCTGTAACGTAACAAAATGTGGAAAAATTCAAGGGGTCTGAATACTTTCCGAATGCACCGTATGTCATGCTATAGAAGCCTACAGAAAATCTATACTATTTTCACATAAATATTGATTCGAAAATAGATATCAGGCCAAAATTAGTTGAAATATTATAGACACATCTGAACAAGAAGATGCATTCAATACATTCACCGTTCATACTGTCTCCCAACACCATCATGTTCTAAACAGAGAGAGAGAGAGGGGGTAAAGAGAGCCCTGAGGCCAAGTGCTTTACGGAAGAATGAGCCTGTCTGCCTGTCTGCCTGGCTCCTGTCTGCCTGTCTGGCTGCCTGCCTGGCTGGCTGCCTGCCTGCCTGTCTGCCTGGCTGCCTGCCTGGCTGCCTGGCTGCCTGTCTGCCTGTCTGCCTTGCTCCTGTCTGCCTGTCTGGCTGCCTGCCTGGCTGCCTGCCTGTCTGCCTGGCTCCTGTCTGCCTGTCTGGCTGCCTGCCTGCCTGCCTGCCTGCCTGTCTGCCTGTCTGCCTGTCTGTCTGGCTGCCTGCCTGGCTGCCTGCCTGCCTGCCTGGCTCCTGTCTGCCTGTCTGGCTGCCTGCCTGGCTGGCTGCCTGCCTGCCTGTCTGCCTGTCTGCCTGCCTGGCTGCCTGGCTGCCTGTCTGCCTGTCTGGCTGCCTGCCTGGCTGCCTGCCTGCCTGTCTGCCTGTCTGCCTGGCTCCTGTCTGCCTGTCTGGCTGCCTGCCTGCCTGCCTGCCTGCCTGTCTGCCTGCCTGCCTACCTGCCTGCCGGCGTGCGTGCGTGTGTGTGCGTGTGCTGGTGAGTTCTGAGTCTCAACGTAAAGAAGCAACCTTCTCTCCAGAGTCCACAGTAGGGTTAGTGTAGCTCTATCTAGCTCTATGATTTTCTACAATACCATTCTACATAATCTAGCTCTATGATATTGTACAAGAGGGTTTTCCAACCCTCTGCTTGGGCGCCGCCAGACGAAGAGAGCGTTGGAAAACCCTCTTGTAAAATATCTCTGTTCTACAATACCATACTACATCACCTAGCTCTAGGATCTTCTTCATTCTATACACACCTCTATGTGTTCTATGTTCACACATGAAGTTCACACACACACAGTTGTCAGTGTCTGTATCTGCAAAGAGACTGCACACCATCTAGTGGGGTATGTCTGACAGGACAGGGAGACAGTGTCTTAGTGACTAAAAGACAGAACTGTATTTTAACAACACCACCACATCCTGGACACAGGAGAGAGAGACAGCACCACATCCTGGACACAGGAGAGAGAGACAGCACCACATCCTGGACACAGGAGAGAGACAGACAGCACCACATCCTGGACACAGGAGAGAGACAGACAGCACCACATCCTGGACACAGGAGAGAGAGACAGCACCACATCCTGGACACAGGTGAGAGACAGACAGCACCACATCCTGGACACAGGAGAGAGACAGACAGCACCACATCCTGGACACAGGAGAGAGAGACAGACAGCACCACATCCTGGACACAGGAGAGAGACAGACAGCACCACATCCTGGACACAGGAGAGAGACAGACAGCACCACATCCTGGACAAAGGAGAGAGAGACAGACAGCACCACATCCTGGACACAGGAGAGAGACAGACAGCACCACCTCCTGGACACAGGAGAGAGACAGCACCACATCCTGGACACAGGAGAGAGACAGACAGCACCACATCCTGGACACAGGAGAGAGAGACAGCACCACATCCTGAACACAGGAGAGAGACAGACAGCACCACATCCTGGACACAGGAGAGAGACAGACAGCACCACATCCTGGACACAGGTGAGAGAGACAGCACCACATCCTGGACACAGGAGAGAGACAGACAGCACCGCATCCTGGACACAGGAGAGAGAGACAGCACCACATCGAGGACACAGGAGAGAGATAGACAGCACCACATCGAGGACACAGGAGAGAGACAGACAGCACCACATCCTGGACACAGGAGAGAGACAGACAGCACCACCTCCTGGACACAGGAGAGAGACAGACAGCACCACATCCTGGACACAGGAGAGAGAGACAGCACCACATCCTGGACACAGGAGAGAGAGACAGCACCACATCCTGGACACAGGAGAGAGACAGACAGCACCACATCCTGGACACAGGAGAGACAGACAGCACCACATCCTGGACACAGGAGAGAGAGACAGCACCACATCCTCGACACAGGAGAGAGAGACAGCACCACATCCTCGACACAGGAGAGAGAGACAGCACCACATCCTGGACACAGAAGAGAGACAGACAGCACCACATCCTGGACACAGGAGAGAGACAGACAGCACCACATCCTGGACACAGGAGAGAGAGACAGCACCACATCCTGGTCACAGGAGAGAGACAGACAGCACCACATCCTGGACACAGGAGAGAGACAGACAGCACCACATCCTGGACACAGGAGAGAGAGACAGCACCACATCCTGGTCACAGGAGAGAGAGACAGCACCACCTCCTGGACACACGAGAGAGACAGACAGCACCACATCCTGGTCACAGGAGAGAGACAGACAGCACCACATCCTGGACACAGGAGAGAGAGACAGCACCACATCGAGGACACAGGAGAGAGACAGACAGCACCACATCCTGGACACAGGAGAGAGACAGACAGCACCACATCCTGGACACAGGAGAGACAGACAGCACCACATCGAGGACACAGGAGAGAGACAGACAGCACCACCTCCTGGACACAGGAGAGAGACAGACAGCACCACCTCCTGGACACAGGAGAGAGACAGACAGCACCACATCCTCGACACAGGAGAGACAGACAGCACCACATCCTGGTCACAGGAGAGAGACAGACAGCACCACATCCTGGACACAGGAGAGAGAGACAGACAGCACCACATCCTGGACACAGGAGAGAGACAGACAGCACCACATCCTGGACAAAGGAGAGATAGACAGCACCACCTCCTGGACACAGGAGAGAGAGACAGCACCACATCCTGGACACAGGAGAGAGACAGCACCACATCCTGGACACAGGAGAGAGACAGACAGCACCACATCCTGGACACAGGAGAGAGACAGACAGCACCACATCGAGGACACAGGAGAGAGAGACAGCACCACATCCTGGACACAGGAGAGAGACAGACAGCACCACATCCTGGACACAGGAGAGACAGACAGCACCACATCCTGGACACAGGAGAGAGAGACAGCACCACATCCTCGACACAGGAGAGAGAGACAGCACCACATCCTCGACACAGGAGAGAGAGACAGCACCACATCCTGGACACAGAAGAGAGACAGACAGCACCACATCCTGGACACAGGAGAGAGACAGACAGCACCACATCCTGGACACAGGAGAGAGACAGACAGCACCACATCCTGGACACAGGAGAAAGAGACAGCACCACATCCTGGTCACAGGAGAGAGACAGACAGCACCACATCCTGGACACAGGAGAGAGACAGACAGCACCACATCCTGGACACAGGAGAAAGAGACAGCACCACATCCTGGTCACAGGAGAGAGAGACAGCACCACCTCCTGGACACAGGAGAGAGACAGACAGCACCACATCCTGGTCACAGGAGAGAGACAGACAGCACCACATCGAGAACACAGGAGAGACAGACAGCACCACATCGAGGACACAGGAGAGAGACAGACAGCACCACCTCCTGGACACAGGAGAGAGACAGACAGCACCACCTCCTGGACACAGGAGAGAGACAGACAGCACCACATCCTCGACACAGGAGAGACAGACAGCACCACATCCTGGTCACAGGAGAGAGACAGACAGCACCACATCCTGGACACAGGAGAGAGAGACAGACAGCACCACATCCTGGACACAGGAGAGCGACAGACAGCACCACATCCTGGTCACAGGAGAGAGACAGACAGCACCACATCCTGGACACAGGAGAGAGAGACAGACAGCACCACATCCTGGACACAGGAGAGAGACAGACAGCACCACATCCTGGACAAAAGAGAGATAGACAGCACCACCTCCTGGACACAGGAGAGAGAGACAGCACCACATCCTGGACACAGGAGAGAGACAGCACCACATCCTGGACACAGGAGAGAGACAGACAGCACCACATCCTGGACACAGGAGAGAGACAGACAGCACCACATCTTGGACACAGGAGAGAGAGACAGCACCACATCCTGGTCACAGGAGAGAGAGACAGCACCACCTCCTGGACACAGGAGAGAGACAGACAGCACCACATCCTGGTCACAGGAGAGAGACAGACAGCACCACATCGAGAACACAGGAGAGACAGACAGCACCACATCGAGGACACAGGAGAGAGACAGACAGCACCACCTCCTGGACACAGGAGAGAGACAGACAGCACCACCTCCTGGACACAGGAGAGAGACAGACAGCACCACATCCTCGACACAGGAGAGACAGACAGCACCACATCCTGGTCACAGGAGAGAGACAGACAGCACCACATCCTGGACACAGGAGAGAGAGACAGACAGCACCACATCCTGGACACAGGAGAGCGACAGACAGCACCACATCCTGGTCACAGGAGAGAGACAGACAGCACCACATCCTGGACACAGGAGAGAGAGACAGACAGCACCACATCCTGGACACAGGAGAGAGACAGACAGCACCACATCCTGGACAAAAGAGAGATAGACAGCACCACCTCCTGGACACAGGAGAGAGAGACAGCACCACATCCTGGACACAGGAGAGAGACAGCACCACATCCTGGACACAGGAGAGAGACAGACAGCACCACATCCTGGACACAGGAGAGAGACAGACAGCACCACATCCTGGACACAGGAGAGAGACAGACAGCACCACATCCTGGACAAAGGAGAGAGAGACAGCACCACCTCCTGGACACAGGAGAGACAGACAGCACCACCTCCTGGACACAGGAGAGAGAGACAGCACCACATCCTGGACACAGTACAGCTGAGAGAGAGAAAGTGGGGTTTCTGGGTAAGACACACCCAGGGTTAGATGGGTAATTGTTATTCTCCAGCCTGCTGCTAGAGGACTAAGAACAGAGAAGTAGACCTTTAGAGGACTAAGAACAGAGAAGTAGACCTTTAGAGGACTAAGAACAGAGAAATAGACCTTTAGAGGACTAAGAACAGAGAAGTAGACCTTTAGAGGACTAAGAACAGAGAAGTAGACCTTTAGAGGACTAAGAACAGAGAAGTAGACCTTTAGAGGACTAAGAACAGAGAAGTAGACCTTTAGAGGACTAAGAACAGAGAAGTAGACCTTTAGAGGACTAAGAACAGAGAAGTAGACCTTTAGAGGACTAAGAACAGAGAAGTAGACCTTTAGAGGACTAAGAACAGAGAAGTAGACCTTTAGAGGACTAAGAACAGAGAAGTAGACCTTTAGAGGACTAAGAACAGAGAAGTAGACCTTTAGAGGACTAAGAACAGAGAAGTAGACCTTTAGAGGACTAAGAACAGAGAAGTAGACCTTTAGAGGACTAAGAACAGAGAAGTAGACCTTTAGAGGACTAAGAACAGAGAAGTAGACCTTTAGCAAAACTAGGAAATTACATTTTCAAGCAAATCAATATTAGCAACTATTTGGTAAACTCAGTCAAAGATAAATTTAGTAGAATAGTCACATACTAATATATCAACTTTGGATTGTGGGAAGTTAGATCACACATTTCATCAAACATAACTACATTCAGACTAACCCTACCACACTTTTATCCACTCTCCTACGAGACTACCAAGGTATAGACTATGACAGTATAGACTACCACAGTATAGACTACCACGGTATAGACTACCACAGTATAGACTACCACGGTATAGATTAAAAGAGTATAGACTACCACAGTATAGACTACCACAGTATAGACTACCATGGTATAGACTACCACGGTACAGACTACCACGGTATAGATTAAAACAGTATAGACTTCCACGGTTAGACTACCACGGTATAGACTACCACGGTATAGATTAAAACAGTATAGACTACCACGGTATAGATTAAAACAGTATAGACTACCATGGTATAGACTACCACGGTATAGATTAAAACAGTATAGACTACCATGGTATAGACTACCACGGTATAGACTACCACGGAATAGATTAAAACAGTATAGACTACCACGGTATAGATTAAAACAGTATCGACTACCAACGGTATAGACTACCACAGTATAGATTAAAACAGTATAGACTACCACAGTATAGACTACCACGGTATAGATTAAAACAGTATAGACTACCACGGTATAGACTACCACGGTATAGACTACCACGGTATAGACTACCACGGTATAGATTAAAACAGTATAGACTACCACAGTATAGACTACCACGGTATAGATTAAAACAGTATAGACTACCACGGTATAGACCACCACAGTATAGACTACCACAGTATAGACTACCAAAGGTATAGATTAAAACAGTATAGACTACCACAGTATAGACTACCAAAGGTATAGATTAAAACAGTATAGACTACCACGGTACAGACTACCACGGTATAGATTAAAACAGTATAGACTACCACGGTATAGACTACCACGGTACAGACTACCACGGTATAGACTACCACAGTATAGACTACCACAGTATAGACTACCACGGTACAGACTACCACAGTACAGACTACCATGGTACAGACTACCACGGTATAGATTATAACAGTATAGACTACCACGGTATAGAGTACCACGGTATAGACTAACACGGTGTAGAGTAAAACAGTATAGACTACCACGGCGTAGACTACCACGGTATAGATTAAAACAGTATAGACTACCACGGTATAGACTACCGACGGTATAGATTAAAACAGTATAGACTACCACAGTATAGACTACCCAGTATAGACTACCACGGTATAGACTACCACGGTTTAGACTACCACGGTATAGACTACCATGGTATAGACTACCACGGTATAGACTACCACGGTATAGACTACTACAGTATAGACTACCACGGTATAGATTAAAACAGTATAGACCACCACAGTATAGACTACCACGGTATAGATTAAAACAGTATACACTACCACGGTATAGACTACCACGGTAAAGACTACCATGGTACAGACTACCACAGTATAGACTACCACGGTATAGACTACCACGGTATAGATTAAAACAGTATACACTACCACGGTATAGACTACCACGGTAAAGACTACCATGGTACAGACTACCACAGTATAGACTACCACGGTATAAACTACCACAGTATAGATTAAAACAGTATAGACTACCACAGTATAGACTACCACAGTAAAGACTACCATGGTACAGACTACCACAGTATAGACTACCACGGTATAGACTGCCACGGTACAGACTACCACAGTATAGATTACCACGGTTTAGACTACCACGGTATAGACCACCACGGTATAGACTACAATGGTATAGACTACCACAGTATAGACTACCACGGTACAGACTACCACAGTATAGACTACCACGGTATAGACTACCACAGTATAGACTACCACGGTATAGACTACCACAGTATAGACTACCATAGTACCGACTACCACGGTATAGATTATAACAGTATAGACTACCACGGTATAGAGTACCACGGTATAGACTAACACGGTGTAGAGTAAAACAGTATAGACTACCACGGTATAGACTACCACGGTATAGATTAAAACAGTATAGACTCCCACGGTATAGACTACCACAGTATAGACTACCATGGTATAGACTACCATGGTACAGACTACCATAGTACAGACTACCACGGTATAGATTATAACAGTATAGACTACCACGGTATAGACTACCACGGTATAGATTATAACAGTATAGACTACCACGGTATAGACTACCACGGTATAGATTAAAACAGTATAGACTACCACGGTATAGACTACCACGGTAAAGACTACCATGGTATAGATTAAAACAGTATAGACTACCACGGTATAGACTACCACGGTATAGATTAAAACAGTATAGACTACCACGGTATAGATTAAAACAGTATAGACTTCCACGGTATAGATTAAAACAGATTAGACTACCACGGTAAAGACTACCACGGTATAGATTAAAACAGTATAGACTTCCACGGTATAGATTAAAACAGATTAGACTACCACGGTACAGACTACCACGGTATAGATTATAACAGTATAGACTACCACGGTATAGAGTACCACGGTATAGACTAACACGGTGTAGAGTAAAACAGTATAGACTACCACGGCGTAGACTACCACGGTATAGATTAAAACAGTATAGACTACCACGGTATAGCCTACCGACGGTATAGATTAAAACAGTATAGACTACCACAGTATAGACTACCACGGTATAGACTACAATGGTATAGACTACCACAGTATAGACTACCACGGTACAGACTACCACAGTATAGACTACCACGGTATAGACTACCACAGTATAGACTACCACGGTATAGACTACCACAGTATAGACTACCATAGTACCGACTACCACGGTATAGATTATAACAGTATAGACTACCACGGTATAGAGTACCACGGTATAGACTAACACGGTGTAGAGTAAAACAGTATAGACTACCACGGTATAGACTACCACGGTATAGATTAAAACAGTATAGACTCCCACGGTATAGACTACCACAGTATAGACTACCATGGTATAGACTACCATGGTACAGACTACCATAGTACAGACTACCACGGTATAGATTATAACAGTATAGACTACCACGGTATAGACTACCACGGTATAGATTATAACAGTATAGACTACCACGGTATAGACTACCACGGTACAGATTAAAACAGTATAGACTACCACGGTATAGACTACCACGGTAAAGACTACCATGGTATAGATTAAAACAGTATAGACTACCACGGTATAGACTACCACGGTATAGATTAAAACAGTATAGACTACCACGGTATAGATTAAAACAGTATAGACTTCCACGGTAAAGACTACCACGGTATAGATTAAAACAGTATAGACTACCACGGTATAGATTAAAACAGTATAGACTACCACGGTATAGACTACCACGGTATAGATTAAAACAGTATAGACTACCACGGTATAGATTAAAACAGTATAGACTTCCACGGTATAGATTAAAACAGATTAGACTACCACGGTAAAGACTACCACGGTATAGATTAAAACAGTATAGACTTCCACGGTATAGATTAAAACAGATTAGACTACCACGGTAAAGACTACCACGGTATAGATTAAAATAAATGTATTTTTCTCACAACTTTTTGGTATGACAGCGGGATGTTCATGAAGTCCTCTCTGGGCTGGAAGGGGGTAAGTGTGAAGTGGGACCCACTGGCCTTAAAGGGGGGACCGCTTCCCTACGAGCACCTCTCCCCCCAGGGGGAACTACTTCCCTATAAGCACCTCGAGCCCTAAAATATTAAATGTTTACCTGCTGTTGCTGTGTTAGCTGACTAGCTGCTGTTATCTCACCTGTTGTTTTAGCTAGCTCTCCCAATCAAGACCTGCAATCACTTTATGCCTTATTGTATGTCTCTCTCAAATATCAATATGCCTTGCATACTGTTGTTCAGACCAGTTATCATTGTTTTGGTTTGCAATGGACCCCGTAATTCCACTCTCCGTACCTCTGATACCTCCTTTGTCCCACCCCCCACACATGCGGTGACCTCACCCATTGAGACCAGCATGTCCAGAGATACAACCTCTCTTATCATCACCCAGTGCCTGGGCTTGCCTCCGCTGTACCCGTGCCCCACCATACCCTGGTCTGCACATTATGCCCAGAATCTATTCTACCACGCCCATAAATCTGCTCCTTTTATTCCTTGTCCCCAACGCTCTAGGCGACCAGTTTTGATAGCCTTTAGCCGCACCCTCATCCTACTACTCCTCTGTTCCTCGGGTGATGTGGAGGTAAACCCAGGCCCTGGGTTATAGATAAATCCAAGATGGCGTAGCAGTCAGATGCATGTCCCCAGTCACCCTCATTTGTTGACTTCTGTGATCGAAAAAGCCTTGGCCTCATGCATGTCAACATCAGAAGCCTCCTGCCTAAGTTTGCCTTACTTACCGCTTTAGCACACTCTGCCAACCCTGATGTCCTTGCCGTGTCTGAATCCTGGCTTAGGAAGGCCACCAAAAACTCTGAGATTTCCATACCCAACTATAACACTTTCCGTCAAGATAGAACTGCCAAAGGGGGAGGAGTTGCAATCTACTGCAGAGATAGCCTGCAAAGTTCTGTTATACTTTCCAAGTCTATGCCCAAACAGTTTGAATTTCTAATTTTAAAAATGAATCTCTCCAGAAATAAGTCTCTCACTGTTGCCGCCTGCTACCGACCCCCCTCAGCTCCCAGCTGTGCCCTGGACACCATCTGTGAATTGATCGCTCCCCATCTAGCTTCAGAGTTTGTTCTGTTAGGTGACCTAAACTGGGATATGCTTAACACCCCGGCAGTCCTACAATCTAAGCTTGATGCCCTCAATCTCACACAAATCATCAAGGAACCCACCAGGTACAACCCCAAATCCGTAAACATGGGCACCCTAATAGACATTATCCTGACCAACTTTTCCTCCAAATACACCTCTGCTGTCTTCAATCAAGATCTCAGCGATCACTGCCTCATTGCCTGTATCCGCCACGGGTCCACGGTCAAACGACCACCCCTCATCACTGTCAAACGCTCCCTGAAACACTTCTGCGAGCAGGCCTTTCTAATCGACCTGGCCCGGGTACCCTGGAAGGATATTGACCTCATCCCGTCAGTTGAGGATGCCTGGTCATTCTTTAAAAGTTACTTCCTCACCATATTAGACAAGCATGCTCCGTTCAAAAAATGCAGAACCAAGAACAGATATAGCCCTTGGTTCACTCCAGACCTGACTGCCCTCGACCAGCACAAAAACATCCTGTGGCGAACTGCGATAGCATCGAAGAGCCCCCGTGATATGCAACTGTTCAGGGAAGTCAGGAACCAATACACGCAGTCAGTCAGGAAAGCAAAGGCCAGCTTTTTCAAGCAGAAATTTGCATCCTGTAGCTCTAACTCCAAAAAGTTCTGGGATATTGTAAAGTCCATGGAAAACAAGAGCACCTCCTCCCAGCTGCCCACTGCACTGAGGCTAGATAACACGGTCACCACTGATAAGTCCGTGATAATCGAAAACTTCAACAAACATTTCTCAATGGCTGGCCATGCCTTCCACCTGGCGACTCCAACCTTGGCCAACAACCCAACCCCCCCCCCCCCCCCCCCCCCCGCTGCTACTCGCCCAAGCCTCCCCAGCTTCTCCTTTACCCATATCCAGATAGCAGATGTTCTGAAAGAGCTGGAAAACCTGGACCCATACAAATCAGCTGGCCTTGACAATCTGGACCCACTATTTCTGAAACTGTCCGCCGCCATTGTCGCATCCCCTATTACCAGCCTGTTCAACCTCTCCTTCGTATCATCTGAGATCCCCAAGGATTGGAAAGCTGCCGCTGTCATCCCCCTCTTCAAAGGGGGAGACACCCTGGACCCAAACTGTTACAGACCTATATCCATCCTGCCCTGCCTATCTAAGGTCTTCGAAAGCCAAGTCAACAAACAGATCACTGACCATCTCGAATCCCACCGTAACTTCTCCGCTGTGCAATCCGGTTTCCGAGCCGGTCACGGGTGCACCTCAGCCACGCTCAAGGTACTAAACGATATCATAACCGCCATCGATAAAAGACATTACTGTGCAGCCGTCTTCATCGACCTGGCCAAGGCTTTCGACTCTGTCAATCACCATATTCTTATCGGCAGACTCAGTAGCCTCGGTTTTTCTAATGACTGCCTTGCCTGGTTCACCAACTACTTTGCAGACAGAGTTCAGTGTGTCAAATCGGAGGGCATGTTGTCCGGTCCTCTGGCAGTCTCTATGGGGGTACCACAGGGTTCAATTCTCGGGCCGACTCTTTTCTCTGTATACATCAATGATGTTGCTCTTGCTGCGGGCGATTCCCTGATCCACCTCTACGCAGACGACACCATTCTGTATACTTCCGGCCCTTCCTTGGACACTGTGCTATCTAACCTCCAAACGAGCTTCAATTCCATACAACACTCCTTCCGTGGCCTCCAACTGCTCTTAAACGCTAGTAAAACCAAATGCATGCTTTTCAACCGTTCGCTGCCTGCACCCGCACGCCCGACTAGCATCACCACCCTGGACGGTTCCGACCTAGAATATGTGGACATCTATAAGTACCTAGGTCTCTGGCTAGACTGCAAACTCTCCTTCCAGACTCATATCAAACATCTCCAAACCAAAATCAAATCTAGAATCGGCTTTCTATTCCGCAACAAAGCCTCCTTCACTCACGCCGCCAAACTTACCCTAGTAAAACTGACTATCCTACCGATCCTCGACTTCGGCGATGTCATCTACAAAATAGCTTCCAATACTCTACTCAGCAAACTGGATGCAGTTTATCACAGTGCCATCCGTTTTGTTACTAAAGCACCTTATACGACCCACCACTGCGACCTGTATGCCCTAGTCGGCTGGCCCTCGCTACATGTTCGTCGTCAGACCCACTGGCTCCAGGTCATCTACAAGGCTATGCTAGGTAAAGTGCCGCCTTATCTCAGTTCACTGGTCACGATGGCTACACCCACCCGTAGCACGCGCTCCAGCAGGTGTATCTCACTGATCATCCCTAAAGCCAAAACCTCATTTGGACGCCTTTCCTTCCAGTTCTCTGCTGCCTGCGACTGGAACGAATTGCAAAAATCTCTGAAGTTGGAGACTTTTATCTCCCTCAACAACTTTAAAAATCTGCTATCCGAGCAGCTAACCGATCGCTGCAGCTGTACATAGTCCATCTGTAAACTACCCACCCAATTTACCTACCTCACCCCCATACTGCTTTTATTTATTTACTTTTCTGCTCTTTTGCACACCAGTATCTCTTCTTGCACATGATCATCTGATGATTTATCACTCCAGTGTTAATCTGCTAAATTGTAATTATTCGATTTATTGCCTACCTCATGCCTTTTGCACACATTGTATATAGATTCTCTTTTTCCTACCATGTTATTGACTTGTTTATTGTTTACTCCATGTGTAACTCTGTGTTGTTGTCTGTTCACACTGCTATGTGTTGTTGTCTGTTCACACTGCTATGCTTTATCTTGGCCAGGTCGCAGTTGCAAATGAGAACTTGTTCTCAACTAGCCTACCTGGTTAAATAAAGGTGAAATAAAAAAATAAAAAATAAAAATAAATACCTGGCTGTACCTGACTATACCTGACTATACCTGACTGTACCTGGCTGTACCTGGCTATACCTGGTTGTACCTGACTGTACCTGATTATACCTGGCTATACCTGGCTATACCTGACTATACCTGGCTGTACATGACTATACCTGGCTATACCAGGCTATACCTGACTATACGTGACTATACCTGGCTATACCTGACTGTACCTGCTTATACCTGACTATACCTGGCTGTACATGACTATACCTGGCTATACCTGGCTATACCTGGTTGTACCTGACTGTACCTGACTGTACCTGGCTTTACATGACTATACCTGGTTGTACCTGACTATACCTGGCTGTACCTGACTGTACATGACTATACCTGGTTGTACCTGACTATACCTGGCTTTACATGACTATACCTGGCTATACCTGGTTGTACCTGACTGTACCTGATTATGCCTGGCTGTACCTGGCTGTACCTGACTATACCTGGCTGTACCTGACTATACCTGACTATACCTGGCTATACCTGGCTGTACCTGACTGTACCTGATTATGCCTGGCTGTACCTGGCTGTACCTGACTATACCTGGCTGTACCTGACTATACCTGACTATACCTGGCTATACCTGGCTGTACCTGACTGTACCTGATTATGCCTGGCTGTACCTGACTACACCTGGCTGTACCTGATTACACCTGGCTGTACCTGGTTGTACCTGATTGCGAGTGACGTACCTCCATGGCTGATTGGTTGGTTGGTTGTGTCGAGAACAGGTGAGCCAGTGAGGCCAGTTGAGCCTGTGAGGCCAGTTGAGCCAGTGAGGCTAGCTGAGCCAATGAGGCCAGCTGAGCCAGTGAGGCCAGTTGAGCCAGTGAGGCTAGCTGAGCCAGTGAGGCCAGCTGAGCCAGTGAGGCCAGCTGAGCCAGTGAGGCCAGCTGAGCCAGTGAGGCTAGTTGAGCCAGTGAGGCCAGCTGAGCCAGTGAGGCGAGCTGAGCCAGTGAGGCCAGCTGAGCCAGTTAGGCTAGTTGAGCCAGTGAGGCCAGCTGAGCCAGTGAGGCCAGTTGAGCCAGTGAGGCTAGCTGAGCCAGTTAGGCTAGTTGAGCCAGTGAGGCTAGCTGAGCCAGTTAGGCTAGTTGAGCCAGTGAGGCTAGTTGAGCCAGTGAGGCCAGTTGAGCCAGTTAGGCTAGTTGAGCCAGTGAGGCCAGCTGAGCCAGTGAGGCCAGTTGAGCCAGTTAGACTAAATGAGCCAGTGAGGCCAGCTGAGACAGTGAGGCCAGCTGAGCCAGTGAGGCCAGTTGAGCCAGTGAGGCCAGTTGAGCCAGTGAGGCTAGCTGAGCCAGTTAGGCTAGCTGAGCTAGTGAGGCTAGCTGAGCCAGTGAGGCTAGCTGAGCCAGTTAGGCTAGCTGAGCCAGTGAGGCCAGCTGAGCCAGTTAGGCCAGCTGAGCCAGTGAGGCTAGCTGAGCCAGTGAGGCCAGCTGAGCCAGTGAGGCTAGTTGAGCCAGTGAGGCTAGTTGAGCCAGTGAGGCTAGCTGAGCCAGTGAGGCTAGTTGAGCCAGTGAGGCTAGCTGAGCCAGTGAGGCTAGTTGAGTCAGTGAGGCTAGTTGAGCCAGTGAGGCTAGCTGAGCCAGTGAGGCTAGTTGAGCCAGTGAGGCTAGCTGAGCCAGTGAGGCCAGCTGAGCCAGTGAGGCCAGCTGAGCCAGTGAGGCCAGCTGAGCCAGTGAGGCTAGCTGAGCCAGTGAGGCTAGTTGAGTCAGTGAGGCCAGCTGAGCCAGTGAGGCTAGTTGAGTCAGTGAGGCTAGCTGAGCCATTTAGGCCAGCTGAGCCAGTTAGACTAAATGAGTCAGTGAGGCTAGCTGAGCCAACAGCCCAACTCCAGTCCTCTAGTACCCCCAACAGTCTTTCCCAACTCTAGTCCTCTAGTCCTCTCTCCATCCCAGCAAAATAACTCAACACCAAGGTAACTAACTCAACACCAAGGTAACTAACACAACACCAAGCGAAGTAACTAACACAACACCAAGGTAACTAACACATCACCAAGGTAACTAACACATCACCAAGGTAACTAACTCAACACCAAGCGAAGTAACTAACACAACACCAAGGTAACTAACTCAACACCAAGGTAACTAACTCAACACCAAGGTAACTAACTCAACACCAAGGTAACTAACTCAACACCAAGGTAACTAACTCAACACCAAGCGAAGTAACTAACACAACACCAAGGTAACTAACACATCACCAAGGTAACTAACACATCACCAAGGTAACTAACTCAACACCAAGGTAACTAACTCAACACCAAGGTAACTAACTCAACACCAAGGTAACTAACTCAACACCAAGCGAAGTAACTAACACAACACCAAGGTAACTAACTCAACACCAAGGTAACTAACTCAACACCAAGGTAACTAACTCAACACCAAGGTAACTAACACAACACCAATGTAACTAACTCAACACCAAGGTAACTAACTCAACACCAAGGTAACTAACACAACACCAAGGTAACTAACTCAACACCAAGGTAACTAACTCAACACCAAGCAAAGTAACTAACTCAACACCAAGGTAACTAACACAACACCAAGGTAACTAACTCAACACCAAGGTAACTAACACAACACCAAGGTAACTAACTCAACACCAAGGTAACCAACTCAACACCAAGGTAACTAACTCAACACCAAGGTAACTAACACATCACCAAGGTAACTAACACAACACCAAGGTAACTAACACAACACCAAGGTAACTAACTCAACACCAAGGTAACTAACTCAACACCAAGGTAACTAACTCAACACCAAGGTAACTAACTCAACACCAAGGTAACTAACTCAACACCAAGGTAACTAACTCAACACCAAGGTAACTAACTCAACACCAAGGTAACTAACACAACACCAGGATAACTAAGTCAAAGAAGGAATGGTTTGGGTTAGAAAATGGCAGGATAGAGGGATGGATCAAGGGACAGAGGGAAGAAAGAATGGTGGGAGAGATTGAGACAGATTGAGGGCGGGAGGGACCACACCCCAGCAGGCACTCTCATTGGTGGAGAGTTGAAGGCCCCAGGCGATGTGATTGGACAACAAGCCTGCAACTCAGAGCATCCCATAATACCCAGCTCACTGAGGGCATCACCATGGAGACAGAAAACAACGGAAACAAACCCAGCATGCTCACAGAAAAAGAAGAGAAACATTAGGTGTGTGTGTGTGTGTAGGTGTGTGTGTGTGTTGAGCTCAGGTAGCAGTGTGTCAGAAGGCTGTCAGTCACTCATCCATCCAGCTGGCTAATTGGCTCCTTACCTTCCCTTTCCCTCCCTCCCTCCCTCTCTCTCTCCCTCTCCTCCCTCCTCCAGGCATAGCTCCTAACCGGGTGCCGGAGGCCAAAATGCATATGAGCCAATGCTCTGCTTCTGCTCTGTTTAATTATCTCACCGTGTGTGTGTGTGTGTGTGTGTGTGTGTGTGTGTGTGTGTGTGTGTGTGTGTGTGTGTGTGTGTGTGTGTGTGTGTGTGTGTGTGTGTGTGTGTGTGTGTGTGTGTGTGTGTGTGTGTGTGTTTTACCGGCCCACACACCAGTGCTATGTTAAACAGCAAGGCATCCTGGGAATTGGAGTGACAGCTCATTTTGGTTCTGCAGTCTGAGACATTGCGCACGCACACACACACACACACACACACACACACACACACACACACACACACACACACACACACACACACACACACACACACACACACACACACACACACACACACACACACACCCTCTCTGTGGAGCTCCTGGGTCGGGGCTGTCGTGACAGTGACAGGGTTGTTGACAAACACTAGCAGCCAGCGGCACCATGGGAAATGGTGTCAGCAGAATGACAGGAGCTGTTAATGTCTCGCCTCGACATCCACCGCTTGACAGACAGACACCTCACACATCTCTTATACACACATCTCAAATAACATTTATTCGTCACATGCTTTGTAAACAACAGGTGTAGACTAACAGTGAAATGCTTCCCAACAATGTAGAGAGAAAGAAAATAGAGAAATAATAGAAAACTTAAACACATAATAATAAATACACGATCAGTAAGGATAACTTGGCTCTATACACGGTGTACCAGTACCGAGTCGATGTGCAGGGATACGAGGTAGTTGAGGTAAATATGTACATATAACTAGGAATAAAGTGAAGGATAATAAACAGGACCAGTAGCTTATGTGATGAGTCAAAAAAACGTATTGCAAGAAGGGTCAATGCAGATGGTAACTATTTGGTTAACTATTCAACTATTGATCAGTCTGATGGTTTGGGGTTAGAAGCTGTTCAGGCTCCTGTAAACTATTGATCAGTCTGATGGTTTGGGGTTAGAAGCTGTTCAGGCTCCTGTTGGTTCCAGACTTGGTGCTCCGGTACCGCTTGCTGTGTGGAAGCAGAGAGAACAGTCTATGACTGGGGTGGCTGGAGTCTTTGACACACACACACACACACACACAGAGAAACTGACGCAGCAGACAACATTCATGTCCATTGTATCCCTCTTCCCTCAACATGAAAATTCAATAAAACGGAACTAAACTAAATTTCAACAAATCCATTTTCACAATCAACCAAAACACTTGCAAACCTCAGTGAATTCATCAGTGTTCTAAACCGCCCTATTGGCTCTAGGGATTCAGGATGTAAATGAGGTTAGTGAAATATTTCAAACATGGGGGGGGGGGGGCGTTAAAACTAAAGGCTGATATACCTATGATGACACAGCAGGGACCTCAATGGTGTATTTCTATACTTTAATAAGTAAACTGACACATGGAATTGTTTTAAGATGCTCATACTAAGGATTATTTAGTTATTAGATTTTGAAATTGAGACCCCCGTAAGGTATCAAAAAAGATCAGAAGAAACTATTGGATGAAACATAGAATTTTATATTACTGCTATTAGCCAATAGAAACACATTGAAGAACAGATTTACTATGTGGTACAACAATTATTATTTTTTACAATTCAAAAGGAAGTTTGTTGTGAAGTGTCTGTCTTAAAAGAAAGATCAGGAAACTATTTATATTTTTTGGGACATGTATTTAACCCTTTCCTTTTGGCACTAAACTGTCTCCATATATACTTCCATGAATTGTTTTAACTGGTACCGGGGACCGGAGAGCATCAGCGTGTTCATGAGAGTCTCATCTTTCAATAGAGTGGGCATCATAGTTTTGTAGGCAAAACCGTTCGGACGCTACAGACATTTTTGTGAGAAGACCGATTTTCGGGATGTCTCGTGGTCTGACAAACACGGCTCTAGCTCTGTGACCTTTCACCTCAGATGTGGAAGGGCGATATTGGCGGATGCGGCATTTTGAGACACAGCAAAGAAATATCTCTAGCTTAAACAGACTGATTTTGATGGAGTTGTTTATATTGTTAATTCGATTTCCGCGGGGGCGCGGACATCGTAGGCCTAGGGAGAGAAGTGAGATACACTGCATGATCAAAAGTATGTGGACACCTGTCGAACATCTCATTCCAAAATCATGGATATGAATATGTAGTTGGTCCCCTTTTGCTGCTATAACAGCCTCCACTCTTCAGGGAAGGCATTAATATGGAGTAGGTCCCCCCCCTTTGCTGCTATAACAGCCTCCACTCTTCTGGGAAGGCATTAATATGGAGTAGGTCCCCCCCCTTTGCTGCTATAACAGCCTCCACTCTTCTGGGAAGGCATTAATATGGAGTAGGTCCCCCCCCTTTGCTGCTATAACAGCCTCCACTCTTCTGGGAAGGCATTAATATGGAGTTGGTCCCCCCTTTGCTGCTATAACAGCCTCCACTCTTTTGGGAAGGCTTTCCTCTAGATGTTGGAACATTGCTGCTATAACAGCCTCCACTCTTCTGGGAAGGCTTTCCTCTAGATGTTGGAACATTGCTGCTATAACAGCCTCCACTCTTCTGGGAAGGCTTTCCACTAGATGTTGGAACATTGCTGCTATAACAGCCTCCACTCTTCTGGGAAGGCTTTCCACTAGATGTTGGAACATTGCTGCTATAACAGCCTCCACTCTTCTGGGAAGGCTTTCCACTAGATGTTGGAACATTGCTGCTATAACAGCCTCCACTCTTCTGGGAAGGCTTTCCACTAGATGTTGGAACATTGCTGTAGTAACAGCCTCCACTCTTCTGGGAAGACTTTCCACTAGATGTTGGAACATTGCTGCTGTAACAGCCTCCACTCTTCTGGGAAGGCTTTCCACTAGATGTTGGAACATTGCTGCTATAACAGCCTCCACTCTTCTGGGAAGGCTTTCCACTAGATGTTGGAACATTGCTGCTATAACAGCCTCCACTCTTCTGGGAAGGCTTTCCACTAGATGTTGGAACATTGCTGCTATAACAGCCTCCACTCTCCTGGGAAAGCTTTCCACTAGATGTTGGAACATTGCTGCTGTAACAGCCTCCACTCTTCTGGGAAGGCTTTCCACTAGATGTTGGAACATTGCTGCTGTAACAGCCTCCACTCTTCTGGGAAGGCTTTCCACTAGATGTTGGAACATTGCTGCTATAACAGCCTCCACTCTTCTGGGAAGGCTTTCTTCTAGATGTTGGAACATTGCTGCTATAACAGCCTCCACTCTTCTAGGAAAGGCTTTCCACTAGATGTTGGAACATTGCTGCTATAACAGTCTCCACTCTTCTGGGAAGGCTTTCCACTAGATGTTGGAACATTGCTGCTATAACAGCCTCCACTCTTCTGGGAAGGCTTTCCACTAGATGTTGGAACATTGCTGCTATAACAGCCTCCACTCTTCTGGAAAGGCTTTCCACTAGATGTTGGAACATTGCTGCCGGGACTTGCTTCCATTCAGCCACAAGAGCATTAGTGAGGTCGGGCACTGATGTTATGCGAGTAGGCCTGGCTCTCAGTCGGCGTTCCAATTTATCGGCATCCTATGATGGTGCCACGTTGAAAGTCACTGAGCTCTGCAATACGGAAATTCTACTGCCAATGTTTGTTTTTGGAGAATGTGTGGCTGTGTGCTCGATTTTATACAAATAGCCAAATCCATAATTTGAAGGGGTGTCCACATACTTATTCATATATAGTTTATGTTGGAAGCTTGTGCAACAGAGCTTTTTGAACAAAAACAGAGTAATGAAGTCATCTATGGGAATTTAGAGACCCCTACTGGACACTGTAAGACCTGGGGACACTTTTAGCAATATAGAGGTAACTTGACACCATCAGAAAGCACACAGTGTCCTGTCTGACAGATAGTTCCCAAACCACTTGCATGACGGATTGTCGAGGCCCATTTCAGACAGCCTTTAAATGAGTAGGAGATGGTCGACGGTATCAAAGGTCTTGGATAGGTACAGAAATATGACAGCAAAGTGATTCCTATGATCTACAGTTGAAGTCAGAAGTTTACATACACCTTAGCCAAATACATTTAAACTCAGTTTTTCACAATTCCTGACATTTAATCCTAGTAAAAAATCCCTGTCTTTGGTCAGTTAGGATCACCACTTTATTTTAAGAATGTGAAATGTCAGAATAATAGTAGAGAATTATTTCTTTCAGCTTTTATTTCTTTCATCACATTCCCAGTGGGTCAGAAGTTTACATACTCAATTAGTATTTGGTAGCATTACCATTAAATTGTTTGACTTGGGTCAAACATTTCAGGTAGCCTTCCACAAGCTTCCCACAATAAGTTGGGTGAATTTTGGCCCATTCCTCCTGACAGAGCTGGTGTAACTGAGTCAGGTTTGTAGGCCTCCTTGCTCACACACGCTTTTTCAGATCTGCCCACACATTTTCTATAGGATTGGGGTCAAGGCTTTGTGATGGCCTATCCAATACCTTGACTTTGTTGTCCTTAAGCCATTTTGCCACAACTTTGGAAGTATGCTTGGGGTCATTGTCCATTTGGAAGACCCATTTGCTACCAAGCTTTACTTCCTGACTGATATCTTGAGATGTTGCTTCAATATATCCACATAATTTTACTTCCTCATGATGCCATCTATTTTGTGAAGTGCACCAGACCCTCCTGCAGCAAAGCAACCCCACAACTTGATGCTGCCACCCCCGTGCTTCTCGGTTGGGATGGTGTTCTTCGGCTTGCAAGCCTCCCCCTTTTTCCTCCAAACATAACGATGGTCATTATGACCAAACAGTTCTATTTTTGTTCCATCAGACCAGAGAACATTTCTCCAAAAGTACGATCTTTGTCCCCATGTGCAGTTGCAAACAGTAGTCTGGCTTTTTTATGGCGGTTTTGGAGCAGTGGCTTCTTCCTTGCTGAGCGGCCTTTCAGGTTATGTCGATATAGGACTCGTTTTACTGTGGATATAGATATTTTTGTACCTGTTTCCTCCAGCATCTTCACAAGGTCCTTTGCTGTTGTTCAGGGATTGATTTGCACTTTTCGCACCAAAGTACGTTCATCTCTAGGAGACAGAACATGTCTCCTTCCTGAGCGGTATGACGGCTGTGTGGTCCCATGGTGTTTATACTTGCGTACTATTGTTTGTACTGATGAAAGCGGTACCTTCAGGAGTTTGGAAATTGCTCCCAAAGATGAACCAGACTTGTGGAGGTCCACAATTTTTTTTCTGAGGTCTTGGCTGATTTCTTTTGACTTTCCCATGATGTCAAGCAAAGAGGCACTGGGTTTGAAGATAGACCTTGAAATACATCCACAAGTACACCTCCAATTGATTCAAACAATGTCAATTAGCCTATCAGAAGCTTCTAAAGCCATGACATAATTTTCTGGAATTGTCCAAGCTGTTTAAAGGCACAGTCAACTTTGTGAATGTAAACTTCTGACCCACTGGAATTGTGATACAATAAATTATAAGTGAAATAATCTGTCTGTAAGCAATTGTTTGAAAAATTACTTGTGTCATGCACAAAGTAGATGTCCTAACCGACTTGCCAAAACTATAGTTTGTTAACAAGACATTTGTGGAGTGGTTGAAAAACAATTTAATGACTCCAACCTAAGTGTATGTAAACTTCCGACTTCAACTGTAACCAATTTAACACCATTTAAGAGAAGCTGCCGAAACGGTATCAGGTCTAAAACCAGACTGGTGTACATTAAGAATATAATTTGAAGTAAAAATAAAAAGTTTCCCAGATACAATAATTTTTTGTGCAAGGCAAGAAAGTTTAGAAAGTGGACAATATTTAGGTCAGAAAGAGCCTTTGTGAAGTGAAAGGACATGCGCTACCTTCCAGATCTTAGAGCTAGGAAGGTATTAAGGATAATTGTTAAGTGAAACATGTTAAGATCACCCAATATGAATCATTCAGATTTTGTTAGTCAGCCAATTTGCAATTGGGAGGGTCGAGAAAAAGGTATTTGTCACATGCGCTGAATACGTGTAGGCTTAACTCAGAAATATTTAAGCCCACATTACAAATAAAATTAAAAGGGAAATGGTAACACAATAAATAACAATAAGGAGGCTATATACAAGGAGTAACAGTACTGAGTCAATGTGCAGGAGTACGAGGTAGTAATGAGGCTATATACAAGGAGTACCAGTACTGAGTCAATGTGCAGGGGTACGAGGTAGTAATGAGGCTATATACAAGGAGTACCAGTACTGAGTCAATGTACAGGGGTACCAGTACTGAGTCAATGTACAGGGATACCAGGTAGTAATGAGGCTATATAGAAGGAGTACCAGTACTGAGTCAATGTACAGGGGTACCAGGTAGTAATGAGGCTATATACAAGGAGTAACAGTACCGAGTCAATGTGCAGGGATACGAGGTAGTAATGAGGCTATATACAAGGAGTAACAGTACTGAGTCTGTGTACAGGGATACGAGGTAGTAATGAGGCTATATACAAGGAGTAACAGTACTGAGTCTGTGTACAGGGATACGAGGTAGTAATGAGGCTATATACAAGGAGTAACAGTACTGAGTCAATGTACAGGGGTACGAGGTAGTAATGAGGCTATATACAAGGAGAACTAGTACTGAGTCAATGTACAGGGGTACGAGGTAGTAATGAGGCTATATACAAGGAGTAACAGTACTGAGTCTGTGTACAGGGATACGAGGTAGTAATGAGGCTATATACAAGGAGTAACAGTACTGAGTCAATGTACAGGGGTACCAGTACCGAGTCAATGTACAGGGGTACGAGGTAGTAATGAGGCTATATACCAGTACAGAGTCAATGTGCAGGGGTACGAGGTAGTAATGAGGCTATATACCAGTACAGAGTCAATGTGCAGGGGTACGAGGTAGTAATGAGGCTATATACCAGTACAGAGTCAATGTGCAGGGGTACGAGGTAGTAATGAGGCTATATAGAAGGAGTACCGGTACTGAGTCAATGTACAGGGGTACCAGGTAGTAATGAGGCTATATAGAAGGAGTACCAGTACCGAGTCAATGTACAGGGGTACGAGGTAGTAATGAGGCTATATACCAGTACAGAGTCAATGTGCAGGGGTACGAGGTAGTAATGAGGCTATATACCAGTACAGAGTCAATGTGCAGGGGTACGAGGTAGTAATGAGGCTATATACAAGGAGTAACAGTACTGAGTCAATGTACAGGGGTACGAGGTAGTAATGAGGCTATATACCAGTACAGAGTCAATGTGCAGGGGTACGAGGTAGTAATGAGGCTATATACCAGTACAGAGTCAATGTGCAGGGGTACGAGGTAGTAATGAGGCTATATACAAGGAGTAACAGTACTGAGTCAATGTACAGGGGTACCAGGTAGTAATGAGGCTATATACCAGTACAGAGTCAATGTACAGGGGTACGAGGTAGTAATGAGGCTATATACCAGTACAGAGTCAATGTGCAGGGGTACGAGGTAGTAATGAGGCTATATACCAGTACAGAGTCAATGTGCAGGGGTACGAGGTAGTAATGAGGCTATATACAAGGAGTAACAGTACTGAGTCAATGTACAGGGGTACGAGGTAGTAATGAGGCTATATACCAGTACAGAGTCAATGTGCAGGGGTACGAGGTAGTAATGAGGCTATATAGAAGGAGTACCAGTACTGAGTCAATGTACAGGGGTACCAGGTAGTAATGAGGCTATATAGAAGGAGTACCGGTACTGAGTCAATGTACAGGGATACCAGGTAGTAATGAGGCTATATACAAGGAGTACCAGTACTGAGTCAATGTACAGGGATACCAGGTAGTAATGAGGCTATATACAAGGAGTACCAGTACTGAGTCAATGTGCAAGGGTACGAGGTAGTAATGAGGCTATATAGAAGGAGTACCAGTACTGAGTCAATGTGCAGGGGTACGAGGTAGTAATGAGGCTATATACAAGGAGTACCAGTACTGAGTCAATGTACAGGGGTACCAGTACTGAGTCAATGTACAGGGATACCAGGTAGTAATGAGGCTATATAGAAGGAGTACCAGTACTGAGTCAATGTACAGGGGTACCAGGTAGTAATGAGGCTATATACAAGGAGTAACAGTACTGAGTCAATGTGCAGGGATACGAGGTAGTAATGAGGCTATATACAAGGAGTAACAGTACTGAGTCTGTGTACAGGGATACGAGGTAGTAATGAGGCTATATACAAGGAGTAACAGTACTGAGTCTGTGTACAGGGATACGAGGTAGTAATGAGGCTATATACAAGGAGTAACAGTACTGAGTCAATGTACAGGGGTACGAGGTAGTAATGAGGCTATATACAAGGAGAACTAGTACTGAGTCTGTGTACAGGGATACGAGGTAGTAATGAGGCTATATACAAGGAGTAACAGTACTGAGTCAATGTACAGGGGTACCAGTACCGAGTCAATGTACAGGGGTACGAGGTAGTAATGAGGCTATATAGAAGGAGTACCAGTACTGAGTCAATGTACAGGGGTACGAGGTAGTAATGAGGCTATATAGAAGGAGTACTAGTACTGAGTCAATGTGCAGGGGTACCAGTACCGAGTCAATGTGCAGGGGTACGAGGTAGTAATGAGGCTATATAGAAGGAGCACCAGTACTGAGTCAATGTGCAGGGGTGCCAGGTAGTAATGAGACTAGGGGTACCAGGTAGTTGAGGTAATTTAGCTCATATGTAGATGTTGGTAGGGGTAAAAATGGCAATCTGGATAGATAATAAATAGAGTAGCAGTGGTGTGAAAGAGTGTGGAGTGTAGAGTCCAGTGAGTGTTTGGGTAGAGTCTAGTCAGTGTGTGGGTAGAGTCTAGTCAGTGTGTGGGTAGAGTCCAGTGAATGTTTGGGTAGAGTCTAGTCAGTGTGTGGGTAGAGTCTAGTGAGTGTGTGGGTAGAGTCTAGTGAGTGTGTGGGTAGGGTCTTGTCAGTGTGTGGGTAGAGTCTAGTGAGTGTGTGGGTAGAGTCTTGTCAGTGTGTGGGTAGAGTCCAGTGAGTGTGTGGGTAGAGTCTAGTGAGTGTGTGGGTAGAGTCTAGCGAATGTGAGGGTAGAGTCTAGTGAGTGTGTGGGTAGAGTCCAGTGAGTGTGTGGTTAGAGTCTAGTGAGTGTGTGGGTAGAGTCTAGTGAGTGTGTGGGTAGAGTCTAGTGAGTGTGTGGTTAGAGTCTCGTGCCTGTGTGGGTAGAGTCTAGTCAGTGTGTGGGTAGAGTCTAGTCAGTGTGTGGGTAGAGTCTAGTGAGTGTGTGGGTAGAGTCTAGTGAGTGTGTGGGTAGAGTCTCGTGCCTGTGTGGGTAGAGTCTCGTGCCTGTGTGGGTAGAGTCCAGTGAGTGTGTGGGTAGAGTCCAGTGAGTGTGTGGTTAGAGTCTAGTGAGTGTGTGGGTAGAGTCTAGTGAGTGTGTGGGTAGAGTCTAGTGAGTGTGTGGGTAGTATAGTGAGTGTGTGGGTAGAGTCTAGTGAGTGTGTGGGTAGTATAGTGAGTGTGTGGGTAGAGTCCAGTGAGTGTGTGGGTAGAGTCCAGTGAGTGTGTGTGTAGAGTCCAGTGAGTGTGTGGGTAGAGTCCAGTGAGTGTGTGGTTAGAGTCTAGTGAGTGTGTGGGTAGTCTAGTGAGTGTGTGGGTAGAGTCCAGTGAGTGTGTGGGTAGAGTCTAGAGAGTGTGTGGGTAGAGTCTAGAGAGTGTGTGGGTAGAGTCCAGTGAGTGTGTGGTTAGAGTCTAGTGAGTGTGTGGTTAGAGTCTAGTGAGTGTGTGGGTAGAGTCTAGTGAGTGTGTGGTTAGAGTCTAGTGAGTGTGTGGGTAGAGTCTAGTGAGTGTGTGGGTAGTCTAGTGAGTGTGTGGTTAGAGTCTAGTGAGTGTGTGGGTAGAGTCCAGTAAGTGTGTGGGTAGAGTCTAGTGAGTGTGTGGGTAGAGTCTAGTGAGTGTGTGGGTAGAGTCTAGTGAGTGTGTGGGTAGAGTCTAGCGAATGTGAGGGTAGAGTCTAGCGAGTGTGTGGGTAGAGTCCAGTGAGTGTGTGGTTAGAGTCTAGTGAGTGTGTGGGTAGTCTAGTGAGTGTGTGGGTAGAGTCCAGTGAGTGTGTGGGTAGAGTCTAGAGAGTGTGTGGGTAGAGTCTAGAGAGTGTGTGGGTAGAGTCCAGTGAGTGTGTGGGTAGAGTCCAGTGAGTGTGTGGGTAGAGTCCAGTGAGTGTGTGGGTAGAGTCCAGTGAGTGTGTGGTTAGAGTCTAGTGAGTGTGTGGGTAGTCTAGTGAGTGTGTGGGTAGAGTCCAGTGAGTGTGTGGGTAGAGTCTAGAGAGTGTTTGGGTAGAGTCTAGAGAGTGTGTGGGTAGAGTCCAGTGAGTGTGTGGTTAGAGTCTAGTGAGTGTGTGGTTAGAGTCTAGTGAGTGTGTGGTTAGAGTCTAGTGAGTGTGTGGGTAGAGTCTAGTGAGTGTGTGGTTAGAGTCTAGTGAGTGTGTGGGTAGAGTCTAGTGAGTGTGTGGGTAGTCTAGTGAGTGTGTGGTTAGAGTCTAGTGAGTGTGTGGGTAGAGTCCAGTAAGTGTGTGGGTAGAGTCTAGTGAGTGTGTGGGTAGAGTCTAGTGAGTGTGTGGGTAGAGTCTAGTGAGTGTGTGGGTAGAGTCTAGCGAGTGTGTGGGTAGAGTCTAGTGAGTGTGTGGGTAGAGTCTAGCGAATGTGAGGGTAGAGTCTAGTGAGTGTGTGGGTAGAGTCTAGTGAGTGTGTGGTTAGAGTCTCGTGCCTGTGTGGGTAGAGTCTAGTCAGTGTGTGGGTAGAGTCTAGTCAGTGTGTGGGTAGAGTCTAGTGAGTGTGTGGGTAGAGTCTAGTGAGTGTGTGGGTAGAGTCTAGTGAGTGTGTGGGTAGAGTCTCGTGCCTGTGTGGGTAGAGTCTCGTGCCTGTGTGGGTAGAGTCCAGTGAGTGTGTGGGTAGAGTCCAGTGAGTGTGTGGTTAGAGTCCAGTGAGTGTGTGGGTAGAGTCTAGTGAGTGTGTGGGTAGAGTCTAGTGAGTGTGTGGGTAGTATAGTGAGTGTGTGGGTAGAGTCCAGTGAGTGTGTGGGTAGAGTCCAGTGAGTGTGTGGGTAGAGTCCAGTGAGTGTGTGGGTAGAGTCCAGTGAGTGTGTGGTTAGAGTCTAGTGAGTGTGTGGGTAGTCTAGTGAGTGTGTGGGTAGAGTCCAGTGAGTGTGTGGGTAGAGTCTAGAGAGTGTGTGGTTAGAGTCTAGAGAGTGTGTGGGTAGAGTCCAGTGAGTGTGTGGTTAGAGTCTAGTGAGTGTGTGGGTAGTCTAGTGAGTGTGTGGGTAGAGTCCAGTGAGTGTGTGGGTATTCTAGTGAGTGTGTGGGTAGTCTAGTGAGTGTGTGGGTAGAGTCTAGTGAGTGTGTGGGTAGTCTAGTGAGTGTGTGGGTAGTCTAGTGAGTGTGTGGGTAGAGTCTAGTGAGTGTGTGGGTAGAGTCTAGTGAGTGTGTGGGTAGAGTCTAGTGAGTGTGTGGTTAGAGTCCAGTGAGTGTGTGGGTAGTCTAGTGAGTGTGTGGGTAGAGTCTAGCGAATGTGAGGGTAGAGTCTAGTGAGTGTGTGGGTAGAGTCCAGTGAGTGTGTGGTTAGAGTCCAGTGAGTGTGTGGGTAGAGTCTAGTGAGTGTGTGGGTAGAGTCTAGTGAGTGTGTGGGTAGAGTCTAGTGAGTGTGTGGGTAGAGTCTCGTGCCTGTGTGGGTAGAGTCCAGTGAGAGTGTGGGTAGAGTCCAGTGAGTGTGTGGTTAGAGTCTAGTGAGTGTGTGGTTAGAGTCTAGTGAGTGTGTGGGTAGAGTCTAGTGAGTGTGTGGGTAGAGTCCAGTGAGTGTGTGGTTAGAGTCTAGTGAGTGTGTGGGTAGAGTCTAGTGAGTGTGTGGGTAGAGTCTAGTGAGTGTGTGGGTAGTATAGTGAGTGTGTGGGTAGAGTCTAGTGAGTGTGTGGGTAGTATAGTGAGTGTGTGGGTAGAGTCCAGTGAGTGTGTGGGTAGAGTCCAGTGAGTGTGTGGGTAGAGTCCAGTGAGTGTGTGGGTAGAGTCCAGTGAGTGTGTGGTTAGAGTCTAGTGAGTGTGTGGGTAGTCTAGTGAGTGTGTGGGTAGAGTCCAGTGAGTGTGTGGGTAGAGTCTAGAGAGTGTGTGGGTAGAGTCTAGAGAGTGTGTGGGTAGAGTCCAGTGAGTGTGTGGTTAGAGTCTAGTGAGTGTGTGGTTAGAGTCTAGTGAGTGTGTGGGTAGAGTCTAGTGAGTGTGTGGTTAGAGTCTAGTGAGTGTGTGGGTAGAGTCTAGTGAGTGTGTGGGTAGTCTAGTGAGTGTGTGGTTAGAGTCTAGTGAGTGTGTGGGTAGAGTCCAGTAAGTGTGTGGGTAGAGTCTAGTGAGTGTGTGGGTAGAGTCTAGTGAGTGTGTGGGTAGAGTCTAGTGAGTGTGTGGGTAGAGTCTAGCGAATGTGAGGGTAGAGTCTAGTGAGTGTGTGGGTAGAGTCTAGTGAGTGTGTGGTTAGAGTCTCGTGCCTGTGTGGGTAGAGTCTAGTCAGTGTGTGGGTAGAGTCTAGTCAGTGTGTGGGTAGAGTCTAGTGAGTGTGTGGGTAGAGTCTAGTGAGTGTGTGGGTAGAGTCTCGTGCCTGTGTGGGTAGAGTCTCGTGCCTGTGTGGGTAGAGTCCAGTGAGTGTGTGGGTAGAGTCCAGTGAGTGTGTGGTTAGAGTCTAGTGAGTGTGTGGGTAGAGTCTAGTGAGTGTGTGGGTAGAGTCTAGTGAGTGTGTGGGTAGTATAGTGAGTGTGTGGGTAGAGTCCAGTGAGTGTGTGGGTAGAGTCCAGTGAGTGTGTGGGTAGAGTCCAGTGAGTGTGTGGGTAGAGTCCAGTGAGTGTGTGGTTAGAGTCTAGTGAGTGTGTGGGTAGTCTAGTGAGTGTGTGGGTAGAGTCCAGTGAGTGTGTGGGTAGAGTCTAGAGAGTGTGTGGTTAGAGTCTAGAGAGTGTGTGGGTAGAGTCCAGTGAGTGTGTGGTTAGAGTCTAGTGAGTGTGTGGGTAGTCTAGTGAGTGTGTGGGTAGAGTCCAGTGAGTGTGTGGGTAGTCTAGTGAGTGTGTGGGTAGTCTAGTGAGTGTGTGGGTAGAGTCTAGTGAGTGTGTGGGTAGTCTAGTGAGTGTGTGGGTAGTCTAGTGAGTGTGTGGGTAGAGTCTAGTGAGTGTGTGGGTAGTCTAGTGAGTGTGTGGGTAGAGTCTAGTGAGTGTGTGGTTAGAGTCCAGTGAGTGTGTGGGTAGTCTAGTGAGTGTGTGGGTAGAGTCTAGCGAATGTGAGGGTAGAGTCTAGTGAGTGTGTGGGTAGAGTCCAGTGAGTGTGTGGTTAGAGTCTAGTGAGTGTGTGGGTAGAGTCTAGTGAGTGTGTGGGTAGAGTCTAGTGAGTGTGTGGGTAGAGTCTAGTGAGTGTGTGGGTAGAGTCTCGTGCCTGTGTGGGTAGAGTCCAGTGAGAGTGTGGGTAGAGTCCAGTGAGTGTGTGGTTAGAGTCTAGTGAGTGTGTGGGCAGAGTCTAGTGAGTGTGTGGGTAGAGTCTAGTGAGTGTGTGGGTAGTATAGTGAGTGTGTGGGTAGAGTCCAGTGAGTGTGTGGGTAGAGTCCAGTGAGTGTGTGGGTAGAGTCCAGTGAGTGTGTGGTTAGAGTCTAGTGAGTGTGTGGGTAGTCTAGTGAGTGTGTGGGTAGAGTCCAGTGAGTGTGTGGGTAGAGTCTAGAGAGTGTGTGGTTAGAGTCTAGAGAGTGTGTGGGTAGAGTCCAGTGAGTGTGTGGTTAGAGTCTAGTGAGTGTGTGGGTAGAGTCCAGTGAGTGTGTGGTTAGAGTCCAGTGAGTGTGTGGGTAGTCTAGTGAGTGTGTGGGTAGTCTAGTGAGTGTGTGGGTAGAGTCTAGTGAGTGTGTGGGTAGAGTCTAGTGAGTGTGTGGGTAGAGTCTAGTGAGTGTGTGGGTAGTCTAGTGAGTGTGTGGGTAGAGTCTAGTGAGTGTGTGGGTAGAGTCTAGTGAGTGTGTGGGTAGAGTCCAGTGAGTGTGTGGTTAGAGTCTAGTGAGTGTGTGGGTAGAGTCCAGTGAGTGTGTGGGTAGAGTCTAGTGAGTGTGTGGGTAGAGTCCAGTGAGTGTGTGGGTAGAGTCCAGTGAGTGTGTGGGTAGTCTAGTGAGTGTGTGGGTAGAGTCCAGTGAGTGTGTGGGTAGAGTCTAGTGAGTGTGTGGGTAGAGTCTAGAGAGTGTGTGGGTAGAGTCTAGAGAGTGTGTGGTTAGAGTCTAGAGAGTGTGTGGGTAGAGTCTAGTGAGTGTGTGGGTAGAGTCTAATGAGTGTGTGGGTAGTCTAGAGAGTGTGTGGTTAGAGTCTAGTGAGTGTGTGGGTAGTCTAGAGAGTGTGTGGTTAGAGTCTAGTGAGTGTGTGGTTAGAGTCTCGTGCCTGTGTGGGTAGAGTTTAGTGAGTGTGTGGGTAGAGTCTCGTGCCTGTGTGGGTAGAGTCTCGTGCCTGTGTGGGTAGAGTCCAGTGAGTGTGTGGGTAGAGTCTAGAGAGTGTGTGGTTAGAGTCTCGTGCCTGTGTGGGTAGAGTCTAGTGAGTGTGTGGGTAGAGTCTCGTGCCTGTGTGGGTAGAGTCTCGTGCCTGTGTGGGTAGAGTCCAGTGAGTGTGTGGGTAGAGTCTAGTGAGTGTGTGGGTAGAGGCCAGTGAGTGTGTGGGTAGAGTCTGGTGAATGTGCATAGAGCCAGTGCAACAACAAACATTTAAAAATAATAATAATGGGGGCAATGCAAGTAGTCCTGGTTAGCCCTTTGATTGTGTGTTCTGCAGTCTTATGGCTTGGGGGTAGAAGCTGTTCAGGAGCCTTTTGGTCCCAGATTTGGCACTCCGGTAGCGCTTGCTGTGGGGTAGCAGAAAGAACAGTCTATAGTTTGGGTGGAGACTACTTTTAGGGCCTTCCTCTGCCCGGTATAGAGGTCATGGATGGCAGTGTGCTCGGCCCCAGTGACGTACTGGGCCAAAGGCACTACCCTCAGCTGGTGCTCTCATGCATGGTTCAGTGTTGCTCGCCTCGAAGCGAGTATAGAAGGCATTTAGCTCGTCTAGTAGGCTTGCGTCACTAGGCAGCTCACGGCTGGGTTTCACTTTGTAATACGTGATAGTAAACCACATTCAACGAGCGTCAGAGCACTTTTATTTAACCAGGTAAACTAGTTGAGAACAAGTTCTCGTTTACAACTGCGACCTGTCCAAGATAAAGAAAAGCAGTGCGACACAAACAACAGAGTTACACATGGCGTAAACGTGGAATAAAGCGTACAGTCAATAACACAATTGAAAACAAAACAAAGTCATACACAATTTGTGCAAATGGCGTGAGGAGGTAAGGCAAACTGTTACAGCAAAAAAAAAAAAAAAAAAAAAAGTTTTTTTTAAATCGGTTTATTTTAGTAAATACTTGAACACTTATTTTTCTTAAAACTGCATTGTTGGTGAAGCGTTTGTAAGTAAGCATTTCACTGTAAGAACTACACCTGGGGGCTGTTGCGTGAGTCTTGGTGGTCCATAGTCGCAGTAGTCCAGCTGTGAGGCGGTCCCCTGTTGGGGACAGAGGGCCCGGTCTGGCAGCCAGCTGAAGGTGGACCAAATCGGTGGACAGCCTACTGTTTATCAGAGCAGACATTATCCCTTCTATTTGTTACAGTAATCCTGCTAACATCATTTAGCCTACTGATAATCAGAGCAGACATTATCCCTTCTATTTGTTACAGTAATCCTGCTAACATCATTTAGCCTACTGATAATCAGAGCAGACATTATCCCTTCTATTTGTTACAGTAATCCTGCTAACATCATTTAGCCTACTGATAATCAGAGCAGACATTATCCCTTCTATTTGTTACAGTAATCCTGCTAACATCATTTAGCCTACTGATAATCAGAGCAGACATTATCCCTTCTATTTGTTACAGTAATCCTGCTAACATCATTTAGCCTACTGTTTATCAGGAGGACATTATCCCTTCTCTTTGTTACAGTAATCATGCTAACATCATTTAGCCTACTGTTTATCAGGAGGACATTATCCCTTCTCTTTGTTACAGTAATCATGCTAACATCATTTAGCCTACTAATAATCAGAGCAGACATTATCCCTTCTATTTGTTGCAGTAATCCTGCTAACATCATTTAGCCTACTGTTTATCAGAGCAGACATTATCCCTTCTATTTGTTACAGTAATCCTGCTAACATCATTTAGCCTACTGATAATCAGAGCAGACATTATCCCTTCTATTTGTTACAGTAATCCTGCTAACATCATTTAGCCTACTGTTTATCAGAGCAGACATTATCCCTTCTATTTGTTACAGTAATCGTACTAACATCATTTAGCCTACTGTTTTTCAGAGCAGACATTATCCCTTCTATTTGTTACAGTAATCCTGCTAACATCATTTAGCCTACTGTTTATCAGAGCAGACATTATCCCTTCTATTTGTTACAGTAATCCTGCTAACATCATTTAGCCTACTGTTTATCAGAGCAGACATTATCCCTTCTATTTGTTACAGTAATCCTGCTAACATCATTTAGCCTACTGATAATCAGAGCAGACATTATCCCTTCTATTTGTTACAGTAGTCCTGCTAACATCATTTAGCCTACTGATAATCAGAGCAGACATTATCCCTTCTATTTGTTACAGTAGTCCTGCTAACATCATTTAGCCTACTGATAATCAGAGCAGACATTATCCCTTCTATTTGTTACAGTAATCCTGCTAACATCATTTAGGCTACTGATAATCAGAGCAGACATTATCCCTTCTATTTGTTACAGTTATCCTGCTAACATCATTTAGGCTACTGATAATCAGAGCAGACATTACCCCTTCTATTTGTTCACGTAATCCTGCTAACATCATTTAGCCTCCTGTTTATCAGGAGGACAATGGATAAGGTTAGAAACAAACTCACATGTAAACGCCTCAGGTATTCCACTCAACACACACACACACACACACACACACACACACACCAGGGTGAGCAAGTGGAGGAAAAGTGAGTCAAGTGCTTCTTTCATGCTCCGTTTTCAGCAGGTGTCGCTCGCCTGAGTCTGCTTCCCTTCCTTCCCTCTTGTTCCCTCGTTCGCCCCCTTTCCCTCTCTCTATCCCTCACTCTGCAAGGATTGTGTGTGTGTGTGTGTGTGTGTGTGTGTGTGTGTGTGTGTGTGTGTGTGTGTGTGTGTGTGTGTGTGTGTGTGTGTGTGTGTGTGTGTGTGAGTGATGGTGTGTGAGGTAGATTTGGGGTGACAGCAGCGGAGCATCCTCCAGTCACCCCCTATAAAAGGTTGGGTTCTGATCAAAGCTGTGCAGCTCGGCGGAGAGGCGGAGAGACTCCAGCGGTGTGTCTCCCTGTCTCAGCGTCTCGCAGCGTCTCGCAGCGTCTCTCAGAGTGGAAACGGTTTGAAGTTTCATTCAGCTCCGTTTTGCCTTGACAGTAAAACATTGGTTTTATTTCCCTGCCTGACTGCGCTCTGTGACAACTAGGCTGTATGACAAACCCAGAAACACACACACACACACACACACACACACACACACACAAAGGCCTACACAGCACACACATATACATAAACACCAGAGGAGGCTCCTCAGAGCAGGAAGGAGAGGACAATCCTACTCAGTGAATTATTATTATTTTTAAAATCGTGAAACTATACTAAATATATTCAAGTCACCAAATAGCTGAAAAACACACTGCTTTGCAATGAAGGTCTACAGTAGCCTCATCAGCACTCTGTAGGGTAACACCATGGAGTAGCCGGAGTAGTTCTCCTGTCTTATCCGGTGTCCTATGTGAATTTAAGTATGCTCTCTCTTTCTATCTTTCTTTCTTTCTCTGGGAGGACCTGAGCCCTAGGACCATGTGTCAGGACTACCTGGCATGATGACTCCTTGCTGTCCCCAGTCCACCTGGCCGTGCTGCTGCTCCAGTTTCAACTGTTCTGCCTGCGGCTATGGAACCCTGACCTGTTCACCGGACGTGCTACCTGTCCCAGACCTGCTGTTATCAACTCTCTAGAGACAGCAGGAGCGGTAGAGATACTCTGATCAGCTATGAAAAGCCAACTGACATTTAGTCCTGAGGTGCTGACCTGTTGCACCCTCGACAACTACTGTGATTATTATTATTTGACCATGCTGGTCATCTACGAACATTTGAACATCTTGGCCATGTTCTGTTATAATCTCCACCCGGCACAGCCAGAAGAGGACTGGCCACCCCTCATAGCCTGGTTCCTCTCTAGGTTTCGTCCTAGGTTCTGGCCTTTCTAGGGAGTTTTTCCTAGCCACCGTGCTTCTACACCTGCATTGCTTGCTGTTTGGGGTTTTAGGCTGGGTTTCTGTACAGCACTTTGAGATATCAGCTGATGTAAGAAGGGCTTTAAAATACATTTGATTTGATTTAGGTGACCAGAATAGTGAAGAGAGATAGTTGACCGTAGTGAAGATACATTTTAAGTCGGAAGTTTACATACACCTTAGCCAAATACATTTAAACTCAGTTTTTCACAATTCCTGACATTTAATCCTAGTAAAAATTCCCTGTCTTTGGTCATTTAGGATCACCACTTTATTTTAAGAATGTGAAATGCCAGAATAATAGTAGAGAGAATTATTTATTTCAGCTTTGATTTCTTTCATCACATTCCCAGTTGGTCAGAAGTTTACATACACTCAATTAGTATTTGGTAGCAATGCCTTTAAATTGTTTAACTTGGGTCAAACGTTTCGGGTAGCCTTCCACAAGCTTCCCACAATAAGTTGGGTGAATTTTGGCCCATTCCTCCTGACAGAGCTGGTGTAACTGAGTCAGGTTTGTAGGCCTCCTTGCTCGCACACGCTTTTTCAGTTCCGCCCACAAATGTTCTATAGGATTGAGGTCAGGGCTTTGTGATGGCCACTCCAATACCTTGACTTTGTTGTCATTAAGCCATTTTGCCACAACTTTGGAAGTATGCTTGGGGTCATTGTCCATTTGGAAGACCCATTTGCGACCAAGCTCTATCTTCCTGACTGATGTCTTGAGATGTTGCTTCAATATATCCACATAATTTTCCTACCCCATGATGTCATCTATTTTGTGAAGTGCACCAGTCCCTCCTGCAGCAAAGCACCCCCACAACATGATGCTGCCACCCCCATGCTTCACGGTTGGGATGGTGTTCTTCGGCTTGCAAGCCTCCCCCTTTTTCCTCCAAACATAACGATGGTCATTAATGCCAAACAGTTTTATTTTTGTTTAATCAGACGAGAGAACATTTCTCCAAAAAGTACTATCTTTGTCTCCATGTGTAGTTGCATACAGTAGTCTTGCTTTTTTTATGGCGGTTTTGGAGCAGTGGCTTCTTCCTTGATGAGCGGCCTTTCAGGTTATGTCGATATAGGACTAGTTTTATTGTGGATATAGATACTTTTGTACCTGTTTCCTCCAGCATTTTCACAAGGTCCTTTGTTGTTGTTCTGGGATTGATTTGCACTTTTTGCAGCCAAGTACGTTAATCTCTAGCAGAACGCGTCTCCTTCCTGAGCGGTATGACGGCTGCAGGGTCCCATGGTGTTTATACTTGCGTATTGTTTTTTGTACAGATGAACGTGGTACCTTCAGGCATTTGGAAATTGCTCCCAAGGATGAACCAGACTTTTGGAGGTCTACAATTGTTTTTCTGAGGTCTTGGCTGATTTCTTTTGATTTTTTCATGATGTCAAGCAAAGAGGCTTCAGAAGTAGGTTGACTTATGACTTATTTTAAACTGAGGGATTTCTTTCCCTTTTTTGTTTCTATTTGTATTTTTTTTTTGAAGGTAGGCCTTGAAATACATCCACAGGTACACGACTCAAATGATGTCAATTAGCCTATCAGAACCTTCTAAAACCATGACATAATTTTCTTAAATTTTCCACGCTATTTAAAGGCACAGTCAACTTAGTGTATGTAAACTTTTGACCCACTGGAATTGTGATACAGTGAATTATAAGTGAAATAATCTGTCTGTAAAAACTTGTTGGAAAAATGACTTGTGTCATGCACAAAGTGGATGTCCTAACCGACTTGCCAAAACTATAGTTTGTTAACTAGAAATGTGTGGAGCGGTTGAAAAACAAGTTTAATGACTCCAACCTAAGTGTATGTAAACTTCCGACTTCAACTGTATATATAGAGTACCAGAACCAGAACAATGGGGAGCTACAGTACCAGAACAATGGGGAGCTACAGTACCAGAACAATGGGGAGCTACAGTACCAGAACAATGGGGAGCTACAGTACCAGGACAATGGGAAGCTACAGTACCAGGACAATGGGGAGCTACAGTACCAGAACAATGGGGAGCTACAGTACCAGAACAATGGGGAGCTACAGTACCAGAACAATGGGGAGCTACAGTACCAGAACAATGGGGAGCTACAGTACCAGGACAATGGGGAGCTACAGTACCAGAACAATGGGGAGCTACAGTACCAGAACAATGGGGAGCTACAGTACCAGAACAATGGGGAGCTACAGTACCAGAACAATGGGGAGCTACAGTACCAGAACAATGGGGAGCTACAGTACCAGGACAATGGGGAGCTACAGTACCAGGACAATGGGGAGCTACAGTACCAGGACAATGGGGAGCTACAGTACCAGAACAATGGGGAGCTACAGTACCAGGACAATGGGGAGCTACAGTACCAGGACAATGGGGAGCTACAGTACCAGGACAATGGGGAGCTACAGTACCAGAACAATGGGGAGCTACAGTACCAGAACAATGGGGAGCTACAGTACCAGAACAATGGGGAGCTACAGTACCAGAACAATGGGGAGCTACAGTACCATCTGTAACTATTTGCTGATAAACTGGGAAAATAAATCAGCAATCATCAAAAAAAAGTACTCACTGTTTATTTGTTTTGGTCTGGTAGGAGAAATGTAATGTAAACACTATTTATTTGTTTTGGTCTGGTAGGAGAAATGTAATGTAAAAAAATTTTTTTTGCTAGAGGTATGGATGAAAGGACAGATGATACATGACACATTTAAAATTGTTTTTGTAAGTTTTCATTGTTTGTGTTCTTTTTAATTAGATTATTTTGTAAACAAATTCAAAACATTTTATAAATGTTGCATTTTATATATGTTAAACATGTACACTGAACTGATCAGGCATAAATTTTTTATTTTTATTTTATTTTACCAGGTAAGTTGACTGAGAACACGTTCTCATTTGCAGCAACGACCTGGGGAATAGTTACAGGGGAGAGGAGGGGGATGAATGAGCCAATTGTAAACTGGGGATTATTAGGTGACCATGATGGTTTGAAGGTCAGATTGGGAATTTAGCCAGGACACCGGGGTTAACACCCCTACTCTTACGATAAGTGCCATGGGATCTTTAATGACCTCAGAGAGTCAGGACACCCATTTAACGTCCCATCCGAAAGACAGCACCCTACACAGGGCAGTGTCCCCAATCACTGCCCTGGGGCATTGGGATATTTTTTTTTTAGACCAGAGGAAAGAGTGCCTCCTTCTGGCCCTCCAACACCACTTCCAGCAGCATCTGGTCTCCCATCCAGGGACTGACCAAGACCAACCCTGCTTAGCTTCAGAAGCAAGCCAGCAGTGGTATGCAGGGTGGTATGCTGCTGGCAACTACAGTGAAGTAATCACTGTGTCTATGTTTGTCATTTAAAATTACAACATTTAATCCAGAAGTAGCGGATTGTCGATAATAAAGTTTATTTCTATAGATAAAATAAAAAATATTAGGCACGGCTTTTTTTAAGAACTGAATGACCACTAAGGAGGACTTGAGCCAGATTAACCAGCCACAGTGTGCGGTGAATCTGGACCTGCAAGCACGAGGAAGAGGAAACCAAGTGAATTACATTTAATAAACCGTTGAAACAATATCAAAATCAGCAAAACTAAATAAAAACCTATAGAATATATATAAACTCAGCAAAAAAAAGAAACTTTTCAGGACTCTTGTCTTTCAAAGATAATTTGTAAAAATCCAAATAACTTCACCAATCTTCATTTTAAACACTGTTTCCCATGCTTGTTCAATGAACCATAAACAATTAATGAACATGCACCAGTGGAACGGTCGCTAAGACACTAACAGCTTACAGACAGTACACAATTAAGGTCACAGTTATGAAAACTTAGGACACTAAAGAGGCTTTTCTACTGACTCTGAAAAACACCACCAGAAAGATGCCCAGGGTCCCTTCTCATCTGCGTGAACGTGCCTTAGGCATGCTTCAAGGAGGCATGAGGACTGCAGTTGTGGCCAGGGCAATAAATTGCAATGTCTGTACTGTGAGACGCCTAAGACAGCCCAACAGGGAGACAGCGCGGGCAGCTGATCATCCTCGCAGTGGCAGACCATGTGTAAAAACACCTGCGCAGGATCGGTACATCCGAACATCAGACCTGAGGGACAGGTACAGGATGGCAACAACAACTGCCCGTGTTACACCAGGATAGCACAATCCCTCCATCAGTGCCCAGACCAAGAGAGGCTGGACTGAGGGCTTGTAGGCCTGTTGTAAGGCAGGTCCTTACCAGACCTCACCAGCAACAACGTTGCCTATGGGCACAAACCCACCGACGCTGGACCAGACAGGACTGGCAAAAAGTGATGAAAACCACTGATGAGTCGTGGTTTTGTCTCACCAGGGGTGATGATCGGATTTGCTTTTATCGTCAAAGGAATGAGCGTGACACCGAGGCCTGTACTCTGGAGCGGGATCGATTTGGAGGCGGAGGGTCCGTCATAGTCTGGGGTGGTGTGTCACAGCATCATCGGACTGAGCTTGTTGTCATTTCAGGCAATCTCAGTGCTGTGCGTTACAGGGAAGACATCCTCCTCCCTCATGTGGTACCCTTCCTGCAGGCTCGTCCTGACATGACCCTCCAGCATGACAATGCCAACAGCCATACTGCTCGTTCTGTGTGTGATTTCCTGCAAGACAGGAATGTCAGTGTTCTGCCATGGCCAGCGAAGAGCCCGGATCTCAATCCCATTGAGCACGTCTGGGACCTGTTGGATCGGAGGGTGAGGGCTAGGGCCAATCCCCCCAGAAATGTCCGTGAACTTGCAGGTGCCTTGGTGGAAGAGTGGGGTAACATTTCACAGCAAGAACTGGCAAATCTGGTGCAGTCCATGAGGAGGAGATGCACTGCGGTACTTAATGCAGCTGGTGGCCACACCAGATACTGACTGTTACTTTTGATTTTGACCCCCCTTTGCTCAGGGAAACATTATTCCATTTCTGTTAGTCACATGTCTGTGGAACTTCCTCCGTCTTATTATCAAGTGACTGTACATTAGTCAGTAGAATGGAGGGACGATCAGAGGTCCGCCGTCTTATTTTCTAGTGACTGTACATTAGCCAGTAGAATGGAGGGACGATCAGAGGTCCTCCGTCTTATTACCTAGCGACTGTACACTAGCCAGTAGAATGGAGGGACGATCAGAGGTCCTCCGTCTTATTATCTAGTGACTGTACATTAGCCAGTAGAATGGAGGGACGATCAGAGGTCCGCCGTCTTATTTTCTAGTGACTGTACATTAGTCAGTAGAATGGAGGGACGATCAGAGGTCCTCCATCTTATTATCTAGTGACTGTACATTAGCCAGTAGAATGGAGGGACGATCAGAGGTCCTCCGTCTTATTTTCTAGTGACTGTACATTAGTCAGTAGAATGGAGGGACGATCAGAGGTCCTCCGTCTTATTATCTAGTGACTGTACATTAGCCAGTAGAATGGAGGGACGATCAGAGGTCCTCCGTCTTATTTTCTAGTGACTGTACATTAGCCAGTAGAATGGAGGGACGATCAGAGGTCCTCCGTCTTATTATCTAGTGACTGTACATTAGCCAGTAGAATGGAGGGACGATCAGAGGTCCTCCGTCTTATTTTCTAGTGACTGTACATTAGCCAGTAGAATGGAGGGACGATCAGAGGTCCGCCGTCTTATTATCTAGTGACTGTACATTAGCCAGTAGAATGGAGGGACGATCAGAGGTCCTCCGTCTTATTACCTAGCGACTGTACACTAGCCAGTAGAATGGAGGGACGATCAGAGGTCCTCCGTCTTATTATCTAGCGACTGTACACTAGCCAGTAGAATGGAGGGACGATCAGAGGTCCTCCGTCTTATTATCTAGCGACTGTACACTAGCCAGTAGAATGGAGGGACGATCAGAGGTCCTCCGTCTTATTATCTAGCGACTGTACACTAGCCAGTAGAATGGAGGGACGATCAGAGGTCCTCCGTCTTATTATCTAGCGACTGTACACTAGCCAGTAGAATGGAGGGACGATCAGAGGTCCTCCGTCTTATTATCTAGCGACTGTACACTAGCCAGTAGAATGGAGGGACGATCAGAGGTCCTCCGTCTTATTATCTAGCGACTGTACACTAGCCAGTAGAATGGAGGGACGATCAGAGGTCCTCCGTCTTATTATCTAGCGACTGTACACTAGCCAGTAGAATGGAGGGATGATCAGAGGTCCTCCGTCTTATTATCTAGCGACTGTACACTAGCCAGTAGAATGGAGGGAAGAGGTGGCAGGTTTTCCCTTCACCTTAATCTCACCAGGATCCCACCTCTTGCCTCAGTAACACCGTTGTTTCCTCTTGGCCTGAGAATTGGGTTGGATTTACAGAGACCCCAGTGCAGATACGTTGAAGTAGAAGCCGGAGTTGGGCTCAGTAACTGCTGATCTGATGTTCAAGAAATAAGTGGATACATTGTGAATATTTTTACTGTATTAACAAAGTAATCACAAAATAGCAAAGTCGGGTCAGAGCTTCCTGTACGGTGCCGCCATCATCATCTTGATATCTGGAAGGAGTCAGAGTGCAGGATATGACACTAAAGTCTTCATACTCAGAGAAACCCCTGAGGGGAGGTTACGTGAGTTAGACTAGAAGACTTAGACACTTCATGAACTGCTTCGCTCGCCTCCATCACACGCACCACAGACTTTGGACTGATCTGAATTTTTATGTAGACTAAATACCTTGTGAATCTTATTGTGTGAACTCAGAAACTAACTAGGACTTCTATTTACTGTATTTATTTTCTCAGGCTTTAAAAGCCAAGTAGACTTCTAGACTCTCTCACCTTATTCTGTTGGGGAGAGTGACGCTTTGAACTTACAATGGCTAGCCCCAAGACATTGTTCTTTTTTCTTTATTAGTTCCATGACTCCTGCGTGCCTTGTTGATTGTGAACTTGCTCATTTACCTGACCTTGGGACAGTGTTTGTTCCCACACGCAGGACTCTGACTCTCTATTGGTTACACAGACTCTTGGCCTCCCACCCTATTCTAACCACCTCTCGCCGGCTTTGTCTTCATGTTACCTGATGAAATTGTTGTACAATATGATCTTGTTGCCGTCTGATGCACATTGATGTCATAAATCAGCACTGCAGATCTCTCCCTGTCCTCTGCTTTAACATGAACAAGCCTTCCTTTAGGACCCAGCCTCTAAATTATCATAGAATCAGCTTGATCCCCTCTGTCAAAAATGCTTGGACCCTATTTTATATTTTCTGTGGTATTTTCTATTTAACTAGGCAAGTCAGTTAAGAGCAAATTGTTATTTACAATGACGGCCCAGGAACAGTGGGTTAACTGCCTTGTTCAGGGGCAGAACGACAGATTTATACATTGTCAGCTCGGGGATTCGATCTAGCAACCTTTCTGTTATTAGTCCAACACTAACCACTAGGCTACCTGCCGCCCAATTAACAGGTTCAACCCTGATCTGGCAGAGTTGCTCCACCTCAAGAACACCATTTGGCAAAACGCTCAGAACACAAATATTCAGGCCGACTTGCTGTCGTTCAGGTTTTCTGTTTTCCTAGAGCTGGCTGCTCTACCAGAGTCTTGGTGGTTCTAAGAGTTTTTGCTCTGACATACACTGTCAACTGTAGGACCTTATATAGACAGGTGTGCTTTTCCAAATCATGTCCAATCAATTGAATTTACCACAGGTGGACTACAATTAAGTTGTAGAAACCTCTTAAGGATGATCAATGGAAACCAGATGCACCTGAGCTCAATTTCGAGTTTCATAGCAAAGGGTCTGAATACTTAATAAAGTATGTTTCTTTTTTATATATATATCTCAGACCATTCATCTCAATTTTCACCTAAATTACATACCCAAATGTAACTGCCTGTAGCTCAGGACCTGAAGCAAGGATATGCATATTCTTGAAACAACTTTAAAAATGAAACACTTTGAAGTTTGCAGAAAGGTGAAATTAATGTAGGAGAATAAAACACATTAACCTCAAAATTTTTATGCGAAAGGGCCCATACAATGATCTAGGATGCTGGGTGTAATTTAAATGTCCACAAGAGGGAAGCAGTGCGTGTAAAATGTCAGACATACTGTCAAGAATGAGAGCTCTACATAATATGTTGTATCAGTCTCCCAGGTGTCCCTCAGGAGTTTGACAAGATGTGCCCAAGTGGCCAAACTGGTCACTTGATACATTTCCAAGTACACAACTATAGAGAACATACTATTTTATTACCATAGAATTTTTGTAAGTTTACACACTCCTAGGAATGTCATACATTATGGATCATTAGCTTCCTACATACCGGTACTAACCTTCAAAGCTCTATAGATGGCGGGGCTGGAGTCAGAGACAGCAGAGGGGTCAGACTGGAGAAGCCAGTTCCTACATTTGAATGAGTTGGGGATGGAGAACCTCAATGCCTCAGGTCTATAGATTATAAACTCAGCAATGTGAAGGTCCTATGGTTGGCCTGGTTGGACACAATACCAAATTCTCTAAATCGATGTTGGGAGGCAGCTTATGGTAGAGAAATGAACATTAAGTTCTCTGGCAATAGATCTGGTGGACATTCCTGCAGTTAGCATACCAATTGCACCCTCAAAACTTGACATTGTGTTGTGACAAAACGGCACATTTTAAAGTGGACTTTTTTCTCTTTTACAAGGTGCACCTTTGTAGTAATCATGCTGTTTAATCAGCTTCTTGATGTGCCACACCTGAGAGGTGGATGAATTATCTTGACAAAAGGAGAAACGCTCACTAACAGGGATGTAAAGAAAGTTGTGGAAAACATTTCAGAGAAATTATCTGCGTGAGCATGGAACATTTATGGCATCTTTAATGTCAGCTGATGCGGGTATTTATTTCAGTGGACATTTGCTGCTGCACTACGAACACACAGCGACACAATGGATTATCTGAGCTGGGGTCACGGATAAGATATTGTCTCAACGCAGGCTTGAAATATGCACAAACAGTGTCCAGGAGCCAAATTCATTTGGATGGACTCCTTCATTCCTGTAGAGCATTTTCGGTTTCCAAAAGATGTCAAAGTAAACTCTAAAACTCTGCCAACAGAGCTAAAGTAGTCTGAAGCCAGTAAGCTGATGAATTTCACAGTCGTGGCTCAGAGACGTTACAGGGCCTCAAATAATTGGCCTCTTTTTAGAATCTTTCAGAGATCAGTTACTTGAAGCATAGCTGATTGGTCAGACCAACGTTGGACAGTCCTAGCTGATTGGTCAGCCCAACGTTGGACAGTCCTAGCTGATTGGTCAGCCCAACGTTGGACAGTCCTAGCTGATTGGTCAGACCAACGTTGGACAGTCCACGGGTGCTTCCTGTTTCTGCCTGTAGGTGGGAGGAGCAGAATGGAGGCGTGATGGGATTTACCGACGGGAAGGTGTCGAAGCCATCCCAGAAAGGAGAGCTCATGATGCATGTGCAGCACGGGAGATGTCTCCATTCTACAGATCAACACAGACAGCAGCTAACCAGAACAGAAGCTTTGGGCTCGTTTCAGCACCACAACCTTCTATGAAGAAAATGTTGCTTTAGATGACAAACTTTTTCATGGTAATAGAGGTTACAATTTTAGAAACACAGAAAATAAATGACTAATCTATTATGGGAAGCTGTAGACTAGTTCTATTTTTTAATTAAATCATTGTAATAACACATTAATTTGTAAGAAAACAAAAACACATGTTGATGTGATCAGGGAGCATCTCAAAGTCTAATGGCTTCTCCTCCATCTGCCCTGAACACAGCTGATGGTAGTTGCCGACTAAGAACTTCCTTTCATGAGGAGAGGAAATGAGGCCACAGACTATGGAGAAAGCCCCACAGTCACATTACTGGCTGTGTGAAGGGTACAGCAGTGTTGTACCCTAACAACAAGGCAACGTAAAACTCTGCTATAATTTACACCCACACTCCTCCACACAAACACATGCCCTAACCCAACCAGGCACAGTGGTGTTAGTATGTACAATCTGATAATGTGGGTGTTGTTCCACTCTGTGTGTACACACAGTCTTCTCCTGCATCATCTCAGTCCTCCCAGAATCCTGTTCTACTGTGGGTATGCTTCGATCACCATCGCATGGCCCTGAAACACACAGGTACGGTGACTTTACTGTCCATTACATTGAATTAACTGGAAGTGTGTGTTGGTGTAGTGTGAAAGTGTGTTACCTGTCCACCCGCAGCACATGCAGCCACCAGTCCATACTGGCCCCCCTCCTTCTGCAGACGGTGTGCTACCGTGGTCACCAGACGGCAGCCGGTGGCTCCAAACGGATGACCAAGAGACAGACTGCCCCCCCACAGGTTAAACTTCTCCATGGGAGGCGCCCCCACCTAGTCACAGTCAGCAGAGTTAGGGAAAGGAACATCTATGCTGGACAGACTATGGAAACAAATGGTACAGTAGATCTGGCACGACACAACGGGAGATAATGAACAGATCCCCATTTCACAGGGTTAGTCGTGAGATATTGATCCCATTTCACAGGGTTAGTCGTGAGATAATGATCCCATTTCACAGGGTTAGTCGTGAGATAATGATCCCATTTCACAGGGTTAGTCGTGAGATAATGATCCCATTTCACAGGGTTAGTCGTGAGATAATGATCCCATTTCACAGGGTTAGTCGTGAGATAACAGATCCCATTTCACAGGGTTAGTCGTGAGATAATGATCCCATTTCACAGGGTTAGTCGTGAGATAACAGATCCCATTTCACAGGGTTAGTCGTGAGATAACAGATCCCATTTCACAGGGTTAGTCGTGAGATAATGATCCCATTTCACAGGGTTAGTCGTGAGATAATGATCCCATTTCACAGGGTTAGTCGTGAGATAATGATCCCATTTCACAGGGTTAGTCGTGAGATAATGATCCCATTTCACAGGGTTAGTCGTGAGATAATGATCCCATTTCACAGGGTTAGTCGTGAGATAATGATCCCATTTCACAGGGTTAGTCGTGAGATAACAGATCCCATTTCACAGGGTTAGTCGTGAGATAATGATCCCATTTCACAGGGTTAGTCGTGAGATAATGATCCCATTTCACAGGGTTAGTCGTGAGATAATGATCCCATTTCACAGGGTTAGTCGTGAGATAATGATCCCATTTCACAGGGTTAGTCGTGAGATAATGATCCCATTTCACAGGGTTAGTCGTGAGATAATGATCCCATTTCACAGGGTTAGTCGTGAGATAATGATCCCATTTCACAGGGTTAGTGGTGAGATAATGATCCCATTTCACAGGGTTAGTCGTGAGATAACAGATCCCATTTCACCGGGTTAGTCGTGAGATAACAGATCCCATTTCACAGGGTTAGTCGTGAGATAACAGATCCCATTTCACAGGGTTAGTCGTGAGATAATGATCCCATTTCACAGGGTTAGTCGTGAGATAATGATCCCATTTCACAGGGTTAGTCGTGAGATAATGATCCCATTTCACAGGGTTAGTCGTGAGATAATGATCCCATTTCACAGGGTTAGTCGTGAGATAATGATCCCATTTCACAGGGTTAGTCGTGAGATAATGATCCCATTTCACAGGGTTAGTCGTGAGATAACAGATCCCATTTCACAGGGTTAGTCGTGAGATAATGATCCCATTTCACAGGGTTAGTCGTGAGATAATGATCCCATTTCACAGGGTTAGTCGTGAGATAATGATCCCATTTCACAGGGTTAGTCGTGAGATAACAGATCCCATTTCACAGGGTTAGTCGTGAGATAATGATCCCATTTCACAGGGTTAGTCGTGAGATAATGATCCCATTTCACAGGGTTAGTCGTGAGATAACAGATCCCCATTTCACAGGTGTTCGCATCTTTCGAATGCTGGAAGTGGAGGACATTCGGCCCCTAACATGTAAAGAAAGGGTGGAGCTCTTTGTTCCAGTTTCGATCTCTTCTCTTAAAGACTCTGTAACATTGGCAACGACACATTTAACCCTCCCGCTTTGGGCTGGATGTGTCATCATGCATAATCGATCAGCAAAATTACTGTCTTAATTGGTTTCAAACTAGGGATTTTGTGGCCAACTTATCTTGAAGCTGTGCAGCACAATTTTTCCCTACGTTTTCCCCATGTGAGCAAAACCCCTTAGCAACTAGAGTTACAGCCAATGAGCTTCAGCCGCCTGATTTGAGTGACAGCTGGCGAGATGAAAACACAGCAGAGAGAAAGCCGTGCTGCACAGATATGTAGTGATTATCAGGATGGTTTGGGCTTTTCAGTCTTACTTTCAGGACTAGAAAGCAGATCTTCCGGAAAGTCTAACACACATGTACCCTGAAGTTAATTGAGCATTTGACCATTTACACAAGGCTTTAGTTGTGGGTTAACAGAGATTAGGAATGGGGGAAACCCTGTTGTAAACAGAGCGTGGATGAGGCAGAAACAACTCTGAAACCCACTATATTTCCTACCCTGTAAACTCAGCAAATAAATAAACATCCTCTCACTGTCAACTGCGTTTATTTTCAAACTTCACATGTGTAAATATTTGTACGAACATAAGATTCAACAACTGACAAACTGAACAAGTTCCAGACATGTGACTAACAGAAATGGAATAGTGTCTCTGAACAAAGGGGGGGTCAAAATCAAAAGTAACAGTCAGTATCTGGTGTGGCCACCAGCTGCATTAAGTACCGCAGTGCATCTCCTCCTCATGGACTGCACCAGATTTGCCAGTTCTTGCTGTGAGATGTTACCCCACTCTTCCACCAAGGCACCTGCAAGTTCCCGGATATTTCTGGGGGGAATGGCCCTAGCCCTCACTCTCCGATCCAACAGATCCCAGACGTGCTCAATGGGATTGAGATCCGGGCTCTTCGCTGGCAATGGCAGAGCACTGACATTCCTGTCTGGCAGGAAATCACGCACAGAACGAGCAGTATGACTGGTGGCATTGTCATGCTGAAGGGTCATGTCAGGATGAGCCTGCAGGAAGGGTACCACATGAGGGAGGAGGATGTCTTCCCTGTAACGCACAGCGTTGAGATTGCCTGCAATGACAACAAGCTCAGTCTGATGATGCTGTGACACACCGCCCCAGACCATGACGGACCCTCCACCTCCAAATCGATCCCCCTCCAGAGTACAGGCCTCGGTGTAAAGCTCATTCCTTCGACGATAAACACAAATCTGACCATCACCCCTGGTGAGACAAAACCGCGACTCGTCAGTGAAGAGCACTTTATGCCAGTCCTGTCTGGTCCAGCAACATTGGGTTTGTGCCCATAGGCGACGTTGTTGCCAGTGATGTCTGGTGAGGACCTGACTTACAACAGGCCTACAAGCCCTCAGTCCATCCTCTCTCAGCCTATTGCAGACAGTCTGAGCACTGATGGAGGGATTGTGCGTTCCTGGTGTAACTCGGGCAGTTGTTGTTGCCATTCTGTACCTGTCCTGCAGGTGTGATGTTCGGATGTACCGATCCTGTGCAGGTGTTGTTACACGTGGTCTGCCACTGCGAGGACGATCAGCTGTCCATCCTGTCTCCCTGTAGCGCTGTCTTAGGCGTCTCACAGTACGGACATTGCAATTTATTGCCCTGGCCACATCTGCAGTCCTCATGCCTCCTTACAGCATGCCTAAGGCACGTTCACGCAGATGAGCAGGGACCCTGGGCATCTTTCTGGTGGTGTTTTTCAGAGTCAGTAGAAAGGCCTCTTTAGTGTCCTAAGTGTTCATAACTGTGACCTTAATTGCCTACCGTCTGTAAGCTGTTAGTGTCTTAGCGACCGTTCCACAGGTATATGTTCATTAATTGTTTATGGTTCATTGGACCAGCATGGGAAACAGTGTTTAAAATGAAGATCTGTGACGTTATTTGGATTTTTTATTTTTTTTTTCTCTTTGAAAGACGGGGTCCTGAAAAAGAAATGTTTTTTTCCCTGAGTTATAGAGATATAGTTCATATTTTACCTTAGCCTTCCGTCCCATGTAGGTCTGTGCAAACCAGTCTGAATCCAACGCTTTCAGGTTAGCCATGATCTGGCCCTGTTAACAAACACACAGCGGTGTTACTATAGATAAGATAAGAGGGGAAACATTGAGTCCTGAACAGAGCAGTGAACTCAATAATACATAACACAATCAGTACGTTGTCAAAACTAAACATCTAAATCCAATCGAATTTCACCCCGAATACAACGCAGACTTAACAGAAAAATGCTTAAACTTTTAGGTGCAGAGTTCAACAATAATAATATAAAATACACAAGAATGGAGCTACAGTTGAAGTATAAAGTACAGTATATATATACAGTTGAAGCCGGAAGTTTACATACACCTTAGCCAAATACATTTAAACTCAGGTTTCGCAATTCCTGACATTTAATCCTAGTAAAAATTCCCTGTCTTTGGTCAGTTAGGATCACCACTTTATTTTAAGAATGTGAAATGTCAGAATAATAGTAGAGAGAATGATTTATTTCAGCTTTGATTTATTTAGTCACATTCCCAGTGGATCAGAAGTTTACATACACTCAATTAGTATTTGGTAGCATTGTCTTTAAATTGTTTAACTTGGGTCAAACATTTCAGGTAGCCTTCCATAAGCTTCCCACAATAAGTGATTTTTGGCCCATTCCTCCTGACAGAGCTGGTGTAACTGAGTCAGGTTTGTAGGCCTCCTTGCTTTTCAGTTCTACCCACAAATGTTCTATAGGATTGAGGTCAAGGCTTTGTGATGGCCACTCCAATACCTTGACTTTGTTGTCATTAAGCCATTTTACCACAACTTTGGAAGTATACTTGGGGTCATTGTCCATTTGGCAGACCCATTTGCGACCAAGCTTTAACTCCAATATATCCACAATTTTCCTCCCTCATGATGCCATCTATTTTGTGAAGTGCACCAGTCCCTCCTGCAGCAAAGCACCCCCACAACATGATGCTGCCACCCCTGTGCTTCATGGTTGGGATGGTGTTCTTCGGCTTGCAAGCCTCCCCCTTTTTCTTCCAAACAAAACGATGGTCATTATGGCCAAACAGTTCTATTTCTGTTTCATCAGACCAGAGGACATTTCTCCAAAAAGTACGATCTTTGTCCCCATGTGCAGTGGCTTCTTCCTTGCTGAGCGGCCTTTCAGGTTATGTCGATGTAGGACTCGTTTTACTGTGGATATAGATACTTTTATACCCGTTTCCTCCAGCGTCACCACAAGGTCCTTTGCTGTTGTTCTGGGATTGATTTGCACTTTTCACACCAAAGTACGTTCATCTCTAGGAGACAGAATGTGTCTCCTTCCTGAGCGGTATGACGGCTGCGTGGTCCCATGGTGTTTATACTTGCGTACTATTGTTTGTACAGATGAACGTGGTACCTTCAGGCATTTGGAAATTGCTCCCAAGGATGAACCAGACTTGTGGAGGTCTACATTTTTTTTTTCCAGAGGTCTTGGCTGATTTCTTTAGATTTTCCCTTGATGTCAAGCAAAGAGGCACTGAGTTTGAAGGTAGACCTTGAAATACACCCACAGGTACACCTTCAATTGACTCAAATGATGTCAATTAGCCTATCAGAAGCTTCTAACGCCAACCCTAACCCAAAACCAGATCTGGGGAGCTACAGTACCAGTCCAAAGTTTTAGAACATCTACTCATTCAAGGGTTTTCCTTATTTTTACATAATAATGGAATCATGTAGTAACCAAAAAAAGTGTTAAATTCAAATATACTTTATATTTGAGATTCTTCAAAGTAGCCACCAGCAAATGCCTTGATGACAGCTTTGCACACTCCTCATAATAAAGGTATTTGAGGTAGATATGTACATGAAGGCAGGGTAAAGTTAACAGACGGGACTGTAGTGGAGCGGGTAGAAACTTAAGTTCCTTGGTGTCCATATTACCAACAAACTATCATGGTCCAAACACACCAAGACAGTCGTGAAGAGGGCACGACAAAACCTTATTCCCCCTCAGGAGACTGAAAAGATTTGGCATGGGTCCCCAGATCCTCAGTTCTACAGCTGCACCATCGAGAGCATCCTGACCAGTTGCATCACCACCTGGTATGGCAACTCTCGGCATTTGACCTTGAGGCGCTACAGAGGGTAGTTCGTTCTGCCCAGTACATCACTGGGGTTGAGGTTCCTGCCATTCAGGACCGGTGCATTTGCCATACCAAAGGGGTGATGCAGCCAGTCAAGATGCTCTCGATGGTGTAGCTGGAGGATCTGAAGAGCCATGCCAAATCTTTAACCTCCTGAGGGAGAAGAGGCGCTGCCATGCCATCTTCATGACTGAGTTGGTGTGCGGGGACCATGTCAAGTCCTTAGTGATGTGGCCACTGAGGAACTGGAAGGATCTAGATCTTATACTGAGCTCCACAAAGGAGAGCCAACATGTAGAATACGACAGAGTTACTCACGGCAAAGGCCTCATGGAACTCGAAGACATCGATGTCATCCATAGTCAACCCTGCACGTGCCAGAACTTTCGGGGTTCCATATGCTGGCCTGAAGAGGAGAAACAAACTCATGACCTCGTCATCATCCTCCTCTAAGGTTATATAGACCATAGAGCAACTATAGCTGGGTTAAAGTTCAGGTCTACTGTATGTCCGGGTTACTCACCCAAGCAGCAGCTGGTCTTTGGGGTCCTGAGACACGAACACAAAGTCTCTGTAGAACACACACAGCAGATATACACCACACGACTACACTGCAGATACGTTTATGTTTATAGTGAAGTATAAGAGTACTAATGCAGTATACCTGAGGTAGGCTTTGGGCTTGTATCCCATGGCCAGGGCTTTCTCTTCTGACATGATGAGGACAGCTGATGCACCGTCGGTCTGAGCAACACAATGTAAAGTCAGTCATTTGAGGTGTTGAGTAACAGTGCTGTGTGTGTATATATGTGTCTGTATATATGTGTCTGTATATATGTGTCTGTATATATGTGTCTGTATATATGTGTCTGTATATATGTGTCTGTATATATGTGTCTGTGTCTGTATATATGTGTCTGTGTCTGTATATATGTGTCTGTGTCTGTATATATGTGTCTGTATATATGTGTCTGTGTCTGTATATATGTGTCTGTGTCTGTATATATGTGTCTGTCTGTATATATGTGTCTGTCTGTATATATGTGTCTGTGTCTGTGTGCGTGTCTGTGTCTGTATATCTGTGTCTGTATATCTGTGTCTGTGTGTGTGTGTCTGTATATATGTGTCTGTATATATGTGTCTGTATATATGTGTCTGTATATATGTGTCTGTATATATGTGTCTGTATATATGTGTCTGTATATATGTGTCTGTATATATGTGTCTGTATATATGTGTCTGTATATATGTGTCTGTATATATGTGTCTGTATATATGTGTCTGTATATATGTGTCTGTATATATGTGTCTGTATATATGTGTGTGTATATATGTGTGTGTATATATGTGTGTGTATATATGTGTCTGTGTCTGTGTCTGTGTCTGTGTCTGTATATATGTGTCTGTATATATGTGTGTATATATGTGTCTGTATATATGTGTCTGTATATATGTGTCTGTATATATGTGTCTGTCTGTATATATGTGTCTGTCTGTATATATGTGTCTGTCTGTATATATGTGTCTGTCTGTATATATGTGTCTGTGTGCGTGTCTGTGTCTGTGTGCGTGTCTGTGTCTGTATATCTGTGTCTGTGTGTGTGTGTGTATATATATGTGTCTGTATATATGTGTCTGTATATATGTGTCTGTGTATATGTGTCTGTGTATATGTGTCTGTGTATATGTGTCTGTGTATATGTGTCTGTGTATATGTGTCTGTATATATGTGTCTGTATATATGTGTCTGTATATATGTGTCTGTGTCTGTATATATGTGTCTGTGTCTGTATATATGTGTCTGTGTCTGTATATATGTGTCTGTGTCTGTATATATGTGTCTGTATATATGTGTCTGTGTCTGTATATATGTGTCTGTATATATATGTGTGTGTGTGTATATATGTGTCTGTATATATGTGTCTGTATATATGTGTCTGTATATATGTGTCTGTGTCTGTGTGCGTGTCTGTGTCTGTATATCTGTGTCTGTGTGTGTGTGTGTATATATATGTGTCTGTATATATGTGTCTGTATATATGTGTCTGTATATATGTGTCTGTATATATGTGTCTGTGTCTGTATATTTGTGTCTGTGTCTGTATATATGTGTCTGTGTCTGTATATATGTGTCTGTATATATGTGTCTGTATATATGTGTGTGTATATATGTGTGTGTATATATATATGTGTGTGTATATATATGTGTGTGTATATATATGTGTCTGTATATATATGTGTCTGTATATATATGTGTCTGTATATATATGTGTCTGTATATATGTGTCTGTATATATGTGTCTGTCTGTATATATGTGTCTGTCTGTATATATGTGTCTGTCTGTATATATGTGTCTGTCTGTATATATGTGTCTGTCTGTATATATGTGTCTGTCTGTATATATGTGTCTGTCTGTATATATGTGTCTGTGTGCGTGTCTGTCTGTATATCTGTGTCTGTGTGTGTGTGTGTATATATATGTGTCTGTATATATGTGTCTGTGTATATGTGTCTGTGTATATGTGTCTGTGTATATGTGTCTGTATATGTGTCTGTGTATATGTGTCTGTATATATGTGTCTGTATATATGTGTCTGTGTCTGTATATATGTGTCTGTGTCTGTATATATGTGTCTGTGTCTGTATATATGTGTCTGTGTCTGTATGTCTGTGTCTGTATATATGTGTCTGTATATATGTGTCTGTATATATGTGTGTGTATATATGTGTGTGTATATATGTGTGTGTATATATGTGTGTGTATATATGTGTGTGTATATATGTGTCTGTATATATGTGTGTATATATGTGTCTGTATATATGTGTCTGTATATATGTGTCTGTATATATGTGTCTGTATATATGTGTCTGTATATATGTGTCTGTATATATGTGTCTGTATATATGTGTCTGTCTGTATATATGTGTCTGTCTGTATATATGTGTCTGTGTGCGTGTCTGTGTCTGTGTGCGTGTCTGTGTCTGTATATCTGTGTCTGTGTGTGTGTGTGTATATATATGTGTCTGTATATATGTGTCTGTATATATGTGTCTGTGTATATGTGTCTGTGTATATGTGTCTGTGTATATGTGTCTGTATATATGTGTCTGTATATATGTGTCTGTGTCTGTATATATGTGTCTGTGTCTGTATATATGTGTCTGTGTCTGTATATATGTGTCTGTGTCTGTATATATGTGTCTGTGTCTGTATATATGTGTCTGTATATATGTGTCTGTATATATGTGTGTGTGTCTGTATATATGTGTCTGTATATATATGTGTGTGTGTGTGTGTATATATGTGTCTGTATATATGTGTGTGTATATATGTGTCTGTATATATGTGTCTGTATATATGTGTCTGTGTATATGTGTCTGTATATATGTGTCTGTATATATGTGTCTGTATATATGTGTCTGTATATATGTGTGTGTGTGTCTGTATATATGTGTCTGTATATATATGTGTCTGTATATATGTGTCTGTATATATGTGTCTGTATATATGTGTCTGTATATATGTGTCTGTATATATGTGTCTGTATATATGTGTCTGTATATATATGTGTGTGTGTGTGTGTGTATATATGTGTGTGTGTGTGTGTGTATATATGTGTCTGTATATATGTGTGTGTATATATGTGTCTGTATATATGTGTCTGTATATATGTGTCTGTGTCTGTGTATATGTGTCTGTATATATGTGTCTGTATATATGTGTCTGTGTATATGTGTCTGTGTATATGTGTCTGTGTATATGTGTCTGTGTATATGTGTCTGTGTATATGTGTCTGTGTATATGTGTCTGTGTCTGTATATATGTGTCTGTCTGTATATATGTGTGTGTGTCTGTATATATGTGTCTGTATATATATGTGTGTGTGTGTGTGTATATATATGTGTCTGTATATATGTGTGTGTATATATGTGTCTGTATATATGTGTCTGTATATATGTGTCTGTGTCTGTATATATGTGTCTGTATATATGTGTCTGTGTCTGTATATATGTGTCTGTGTCTGTATATATGTGTCTGTGTCTGTATATATGTGTCTGTGTCTGTATATATGTGTCTGTGTCTGTATATATGTGTCTGTATATATGTGTCTGTATATATGTGTCTGTATATATGTGTCTGTGTCTGTGTATGTGTCTGTGTATATGTGTCTGTGTATATGTGTCTGTATATATGTGTCTGTATATATGTGTCTGTATATATGTGTCTGTATATATGTGTCTGTATATATGTGTCTGTGTATATGTGTCTGTATATATGTGTCTGTATATATGTGTCTGTATATATGTGTCTGTATATATGTGTCTGTATATATGTGTCTGTATATATATGTGTGTGTGTGTGTGTATATATGTGTCTGTATATATGTGTCTGTATATATGTGTCTGTGTCTGTGTGCGTGTCTGTGTCTGTATATCTGTGTCTGTGTGTGTGTGTGTATATATATATGTGTCTGTATATATGTGTCTGTATATATGTGTCTGTATATATGTGTCTGTATATATGTGTCTGTATATATGTGTCTGTATATATGTGTCTGTATATATGTGTCTGTATATATGTGTCTGTATATATGTGTCTGTGTATATGTGTCTGTATATATGTGTCTGTATATATGTGTCTGTATATATGTGTCTGTATATATGTGTCTGTATATATGTGTCTGTATATATATGTGTGTGTGTGTGTGTGTGTGTATATATGTGTCTGTATATATGTGTGTGTATATATGTGTCTGTATATATGTGTGTGTATATATGTGTCTGTATATATGTGTCTGTATATATGTGTCTGTATATATGTGTCTGTGTCTGTGTATATGTGTCTGTATATATGTGTCTGTATATATGTGTCTGTGTATATGTGTCTGTGTATATGTGTCTGTGTATATGTGTCTGTGTATATGTGTCTGTATATATGTGTCTGTCTGTATATATGTGTGTGTGTCTGTATATATGTGTCTGTATATATATGTGTGTGTGTGTGTGTGTATATATGTGTCTGTATATATGTGTGTGTATATATGTGTCTGTATATATGTGTCTGTATATATGTGTCTGTGTATATGTGTCTGTATATATGTGTCTGTGTCTGTATATATGTGTCTGTATATATGTGTCTGTGTCTGTATATATGTGTCTGTATATATGTGTCTGTGTCTGTATATATGTGTCTGTATATATGTGTCTGTGTCTGTATATATGTGTCTGTGTCTGTATATATGTGTCTGTATATATGTGTCTGTATATATGTGTCTGTATATATGTGTGTGTGTCTGTATATATGTGTCTGTATATATATGTGTGTGTGTGTGTGTATATATGTGTCTGTATATATGTGTCTGTATATATGTGTCTGTATATATGTGTCTGTATATATGTGTCTGTATATATGTGTCTGTATATATGTGTCTGTATATTTGTGTCTGTGTCTGTATATATGTGTCTGTGTCTGTATATATGTGTCTGTGTCTGTATATATGTGTCTGTATATATGTGTCTGTATATATGTGTCTGTATATATGTGTCTGTATATATGTGTGTGTATATATGTGTCTGTATATATGTGTCTGTATATATGTGTCTGTATATATGTGTCTGTATATATGTGTGTATATATGTGTCTGTATATATGTGTCTGTCTATATGTGTCTGTCTGTATATATGTGTCTGTCTGTATATATGTGTCTGTCTGTATATATGTGTCTGTCTGTATATATGTGTCTGTCTGTATATATGTGTCTGTCTGTATATATGTGTCTGTGTGCGTGTCTGTATATCTGTGTCTGTGTGTGTGTGTGTATATATATGTGTCTGTATATATGTGTCTGTGTATATGTGTCTGTGTATATGTGTCTGTGTATATGTGTCTGTGTATATGTGTCTGTGTATATGTGTCTGTGTATATGTGTCTGTGTCTGTATATATGTGTCTGTGTCTGTATATATGTGTCTGTATATATGTGTCTGTATATATGTGTCTGTATATATGTGTCTGTATATATGTGTCTGTATATATGTGTGTGTATATATGTGTGTGTATATATGTGTGTGTATATATGTGTCTGTATATATGTGTCTGTATATATGTGTCTGTATATATGTGTCTGTGTCTGTATATATGTGTCTGTATATATGTGTGTATATATGTGTCTGTGTCTGTATATATGTGTCTGTGTCTGTATATATGTGTCTGTGTCTGTATATATGTGTCTGTGTCTGTATATATGTGTCTGTGTCTGTATATATGTGTCTGTATATATGTGTCTGTATATATGTGTCTGTATATATGTGTCTGTATATATGTGTCTGTATATATGTGTCTGTATATATCTGTCTGTATATATGTGTCTGTATATATGTGTCTGTATATATGTGTCTGTATATATCTGTCTGTATATATGTGTCTGTATATATGTGTCTGTATATATGTGTCTGTATATATGTGTCTGTATATATGTGTCTGTATATATATGTGTGTGTGTGTGTGTGTATATATGTGTCTGTATATATGTGTGTGTATATATGTGTCTGTATATATGTGTGTGTATATATGTGTCTGTATATATGTGTCTGTATATATGTGTCTGTATATATGTGTCTGTGTCTGTGTATATGTGTCTGTATATATGTGTCTGTATATATGTGTCTGTATATATATGTGTGTGTATATATGTGTCTGTATATATGTGTGTGTATATATGTGTCTGTATATATGTGTCTGTATATATGTGTCTGTGTCTGTATATATGTGTCTGTATATATGTGTCTTTGTCTGTATATATGTGTCTGTGTCTGTATATATGTGTCTGTGTCTGTATATATGTGTCTGTGTCTGTATATATGTGTCTGTATATATGTGTCTGTATATATGTGTCTGTATATATGTGTCTGTATATATGTGTCTGTATATATGTGTCTGTATATATGTGTCTGTGTCTGTATATATGTGTCTGTATATATGTGTCTTTGTCTGTATATATGTGTCTGTGTCTGTATATATGTGTCTGTGTCTGTATATATGTGTCTGTGTCTGTATATATGTGTCTGTATATATGTGTCTGTATATATGTGTCTGTATATATGTGTCTGTATATATGTGTCTGTATATATGTGTCTGTATATATGTGTCTGTATATATATGTGTGTGTGTGTGTGTGTGTATATATGTGTCTGTATATATGTGTCTGTATATATGTGTGTGTATATATGTGTCTGTATATATGTGTCTGTATATATGTGTCTGTGTCTGTATATATGTGTCTGTATATATGTGTCTGTGTATATGTGTCTGTGTATATGTGTCTGTGTATATGTGTCTGTGTATATGTGTCTGTGTATATGTGTCTGTGTATATGTGTCTGTGTATATGTGTCTGTCTGTATATATGTGTGTGTGTCTGTATATATGTGTCTGTATATATATGTGTGTGTGTGTGTGTATATATGTGTCTGTATATATGTGTGTGTATATATGTGTCTGTATATATGTGTGTGTATATATGTGTCTGTGTATATGTGTCTGTATATATGTGTCTGTGTATATGTGTCTGTATATATGTGTCTGTGTCTGTATATATGTGTCTGTGTCTGTATATATGTGTCTGTGTCTGTATATATGTGTCTGTGTCTGTATATATGTGTCTGTGTCTGTATATATGTGTCTGTGTCTGTATATATGTGTCTGTATATATGTGTCTGTATATATGTGTCTGTATATATGTGTCTGTATATATGTGTGTGTGTCTGTATATATGTGTCTGTATATATATGTGTGTGTGTGTGTGTATATATGTGTCTGTATATATGTGTCTGTGTCTGTGTGCGTGTCTGTGTCTGTATATCTGTGTCTGTGTGTGTGTGTGTATATATATATGTGTCTGTATATATGTGTCTGTATATATGTGTCTGTATATATGTGTCTGTATATATGTGTCTGTATATATGTGTCTGTGTCTGTATATTTGTGTCTGTGTCTGTATATATGTGTCTGTGTCTGTATATATGTGTCTGTGTCTGTATATATGTGTCTGTATATATGTGTCTGTATATATGTGTCTGTATATATGTGTGTGTATATATGTGTGTGTATATATGTGTCTGTATATATGTGTCTGTATATATGTGTCTGTATATATGTGTCTGTATATATGTGTCTGTATATATGTGTCTGTATATATGTGTCTGTCTGTATATATGTGTCTGTCTGTATATATGTGTCTGTCTGTATATATGTGTCTGTCTGTATATATGTGTCTGTCCGTATATATGTGTCTGTGTGCGTGTCTGTGTCTGTATATCTGTGTCTGTGTGTGTGTGTGTATATATATGTGTCTGTATATATGTGTCTGTGTATATGTGTCTGTGTATATGTGTCTGTGTATATGTGTCTGTATATATGTGTCTGTATATATGTGTCTGTATATATGTGTCTGTGTCTGTATATATGTGTCTGTGTCTGTATATATGTGTCTGTGTCTGTATATATGTGTCTGTGTCTGTATATATGTGTCTGTGTCTGTATATATGTGTCTGTATATATGTGTCTGTATATATGTGTCTGTATATATGTGTGTGTATATATGTGTGTGTATATATGTGTGTGTATATATGTGTCTGTATATATGTGTCTGTATATATGTGTCTGTATATATGTGTCTGTATATATGTGTGTGTATATATGTGTGTGTATATATGTGTCTGTATATATGTGTCTGTATATATGTGTCTGTATATATGTGTCTGTATATATGTGTCTGTGTCTGTGTCTGTATATATGTGTCTGTATATATGTGTGTATATATGTGTGTGTATATATGTGTCTGTATATATGTGTCTGTATATATGTGTCTGTATATATGTGTCTGTGTCTGTGTCTGTATATATGTGTCTGTATATATGTGTCTGTATATATGTGTCTGTATATATGTGTCTGTATATATGTGTATGTCTGTATATATGTGTCTGTGTCTGTATATATGTGTCTGTGTCTGTATATATGTGTCTGTGTCTGTATATATGTGTCTGTGTCTGTATATATGTGTCTGTATATATGTGTCTGTATATATGTGTCTGTATATATGTGTGTGTATATATGTGTGTGTATATATGTGTGTGTATATATGTGTCTGTATATATGTGTCTGTATATATGTGTCTGTATATATGTGTCTGTATATATGTGTCTGTGTCTGTGTCTGTATATATGTGTCTGTATATATGTGTGTATATATGTGTCTGTATATATGTGTCTGTATATATGTGTCTGTATATATGTGTCTGTCTGTATATATGTGTCTGTCTGTATATATGTGTCTGTGTGCGTGTGTGTCTGTATATCTGTGTCTGTGTGTGTGTGTGTATATATATGTGTCTGTGTATATGTGTCTGTGTATATGTGTCTGTGTATATGTGTCTGTGTATATGTGTCTGTATATATGTGTCTGTATATATGTGTCTGTGTCTGTATATATGTGTCTGTGTCTGTATATATGTGTCTGTGTCTGTATATATGTGTCTGTGTCTGTATATATGTGTCTGTATATATGTGTCTGTATATATGTGTGTGTGTCTGTATATATGTGTCTGTATATATATGTGTGTGTGTGTATATATGTGTCTGTATATATGTGTGTGTATATATGTGTCTGTATATATGTGTCTGTATATATGTGTCTGTATATATGTGTCTGTGTCTGTCTGTGTATATGTGTCTGTATATATGTGTCTGTATATATGTGTCTGTATATATGTGTCTGTATATATATGTGTGTGTGTGTGTGTATATATGTGTCTGTATATATGTGTCTGTATATATGTGTCTGTATATATGTGTCTGTATATATGTGTCTGTATATATATGTGTCTGTATATATATGTGTGTGTGTGTGTGTATATATGTGTCTGTATATATGTGTGTGTATATATGTGTCTGTATATATGTGTGTGTATATATGTGTCTGTATATATGTGTCTGTATATATGTGTCTGTATATATGTGTCTGTATATATGTGTCTGTATATATGTGTCTGTGTCTGTGTATATGTGTCTGTGTATATGTGTCTGTGTATATGTGTCTGTGTATATGTGTCTGTGTATATGTGTCTGTGTATATGTGTCTGTGTATATGTGTCTGTATATATGTGTCTGTCTGTATATATGTGTGTGTGTCTGTATATATGTGTCTGTATATATATGTGTGTGTGTGTGTGTATATATGTGTCTGTATATATGTGTGTGTATATATGTGTCTGTATATATGTGTGTGTATATATGTGTCTGTATATATGTGTCTGTATATATGTGTCTGTGTCTGTATATATGTGTCTGTGTCTGTATATATGTGTCTGTGTCTGTATATATGTGTCTGTGTCTGTATATATGTGTCTGTGTCTGTATATATGTGTCTGTATATATGTGTCTGTATATATGTGTCTGTATATATGTGTCTGTATATATGTGTCTGTATATATGTGTCTGTATATATGTGTCTGTATATATGTGTCTGTGTCTGTGTATGTGTCTGTGTATATGTGTCTGTGTATATGTGTCTGTGTCTGTATATATGTGTCTGTGTCTGTATATATGTGTCTGTGTCTGTATATATGTGTCTGTGTATGTATATATGTGTCTGTGTATATGTGTCTGTATATATGTGTCTGTATATATGTGTCTGTATATATGTGTCTGTATATATGTGTCTGTATATATGTGTCTGTATATATGTGTCTGTATATATGTGTCTGTATATATGTGTCTGTATATATGTGTGTGTATATATGTGTGTGTATATATGTGTGTGTATATATGTGTCTGTATATATGTGTCTGTATATATGTGTCTGTATATATATGTGTCTGTATATATATGTGTGTGTGTGTGTGTATATATGTGTCTGTATATATGTGTGTGTATATATGTGTCTGTATATATGTGTGTGTATATATGTGTCTGTATATATGTGTCTGTATATATGTGTCTGTGTCTGTGTATATGTGTCTGTATATATGTGTCTGTATATATGTGTCTGTGTATATGTGTCTGTGTATATGTGTCTGTGTATATGTGTCTGTGTCTGTATATATGTGTCTGTCTGTATATATGTGTGTGTGTCTGTATATATGTGTCTGTATATATATATGTGTGTGTGTGTGTGTATATATGTGTGTGTATATATGTGTCTGTATATATGTGTGTGTATATATGTGTCTGTATATATGTGTCTGTGTCTGTATATATGTGTCTGTGTCTGTATATATGTGTCTGTGTCTGTATATATGTGTCTGTGTCTGTATATATGTGTCTGTATATATGTGTCTGTATATATGTGTCTGTATATATGTGTCTGTATATATGTGTCTGTATATATGTGTCTGTATATATGTGTCTGTATATATGTGTCTGTATATATGTGTCTGTATATATATGTGTGTGTGTGTGTGTGTATATATGTGTCTGTATATATGTGTCTGTATATATGTGTGTGTATATATGTGTCTGTATATATGTGTCTGTATATATGTGTCTGTGTCTGTATATATGTGTCTGTATATATGTGTCTGTGTATATGTGTCTGTGTATATGTGTCTGTGTATATGTGTCTGTGTATATGTGTCTGTGTATATGTGTCTGTGTATATGTGTCTGTCTGTATATATGTGTGTGTGTCTGTATATATGTGTCTGTATATATATGTGTGTGTGTGTGTGTATATATGTGTGTGTATATATGTGTCTGTATATATGTGTCTGTATATATGTGTCTGTATATATGTGTCTGTATATATGTGTCTGTATATATGTGTCTGTATATATATGTGTGTGTGTGTGTGTGTATATATGTGTCTGTATATATGTGTGTGTATATATGTGTCTGTATATATGTGTGTGTATATATGTGTCTGTATATATGTGTCTGTATATATGTGTCTGTATATATGTGTCTGTGTCTGTGTATATGTGTCTGTATATATGTGTCTGTATATATGTGTCTGTATATATATGTGTGTGTATATATGTGTCTGTATATATGTGTGTGTATATATGTGTCTGTATATATGTGTCTGTATATATGTGTCTGTGTCTGTATATATGTGTCTGTATATATGTGTCTTTGTCTGTATATATGTGTCTGTGTCTGTATATATGTGTCTGTGTCTGTATATATGTGTCTGTGTCTGTATATATGTGTCTGTGTCTGTATATATGTGTCTGTGTCTGTATATATGTGTCTGTATATATGTGTCTGTATATATGTGTGTGTATATATGTGTGTGTATATATGTGTGTGTATATATGTGTCTGTATATATGTGTCTGTATATATGTGTCTGTATATATGTGTCTGTGTCTGTATATATGTGTCTGTATATATGTGTCTGTGTCTGTATATATGTGTCTGTGTCTGTATATATGTGTCTGTGTCTGTATATATGTGTCTGTATATATGTGTCTGTGTCTGTATATATGTGTCTGTATATATGTGTCTGTATATATGTGTCTGTATATATGTGTCTGTATATATGTGTCTGTATATATGTGTCTGTATATATGTGTCTGTATATATGTGTCTGTATATATGTGTCTGTATATATGTGTCTGTATATATGTGTCTGTATATATATGTGTGTGTGTGTGTGTGTATATATGTGTCTGTATATATGTGTCTGTATATATGTGTGTGTATATATGTGTCTGTATATATGTGTCTGTGTCTGTATATATGTGTCTGTATATATGTGTCTGTGTATATGTGTCTGTGTATATGTGTCTGTGTATATGTGTCTGTGTATATGTGTCTGTGTATATGTGTCTGTGTATATGTGTCTGTCTGTATATATGTGTGTGTGTCTGTATATATGTGTCTGTATATATATGTGTGTGTGTGTGTGTATATATGTGTCTGTATATATGTGTGTGTATATATGTGTCTGTATATATGTGTCTGTATATATGTGTCTGTGTCTGTATATATGTGTCTGTATATATGTGTCTGTGTCTGTATATATGTGTCTGTGTCTGTATATATGTGTCTGTGTCTGTATATATGTGTCTGTATATATGTGTCTGTGTCTGTATATATGTGTCTGTGTCTGTATATATGTGTCTGTATATATGTGTCTGTATATATGTGTCTGTATATATGTGTCTGTATATATGTGTGTGTGTCTGTATATATGTGTCTGTATATATATGTGTGTGTGTGTGTGTATATATGTGTCTGTATATATGTGTCTGTATATATGTGTCTGTGTCTGTGTGCGTGTCTGTGTCTGTATATCTGTGTCTGTGTGTGTGTGTGTATATATATGTGTCTGTATATATGTGTCTGTATATATGTGTCTGTATATATGTGTCTGTATATATGTGTCTGTATATATGTGTCTGTATATTTGTGTCTGTATATTTGTGTCTGTGTCTGTATATTTGTGTCTGTGTCTGTATATATGTGTCTGTGTCTGTATATATGTGTCTGTGTCTGTATATATGTGTCTGTATATATGTGTCTGTATATATGTGTCTGTATATATGTGTGTGTATATATGTGTGTGTATATATGTGTCTGTATATATGTGTCTGTATATATGTGTCTGTATATATGTGTCTGTATATATGTGTCTGTATATATGTGTCTGTCTGTATATATGTGTCTGTCTGTATATATGTGTCTGTCTGTATATATGTGTCTGTCTGTATATATGTGTCTGTCTGTATATATGTGTCTGTCCGTATATATGTGTCTGTGTGCGTGTCTGTGTCTGTATATCTGTGTCTGTGTGTGTGTGTGTATATATATGTGTCTGTATATATGTGTCTGTGTATATGTGTCTGTGTATATGTGTCTGTGTATATGTGTCTGTATATATGTGTCTGTATATATGTGTCTGTGTCTGTATATATGTGTCTGTGTCTGTATATATGTGTCTGTGTCTGTATATATGTGTCTGTGTCTGTATATATGTGTCTGTGTCTGTATATATGTGTCTGTATATATGTGTCTGTATATATGTGTCTGTATATATGTGTGTGTATATATGTGTGTGTATATATGTGTGTGTATATATGTGTCTGTATATATGTGTCTGTATATATGTGTCTGTATATATGTGTCTGTGTCTGTGTCTGTGTCTGTATATATGTGTGTATATATGTGTCTGTATATATGTGTCTGTATATATGTGTCTGTATATATGTGTCTGTCTGTATATATGTGTCTGTGTCTGTATATATGTGTCTGTGTCTGTATATATGTGTCTGTGTCTGTATATATGTGTCTGTGTCTGTATATATGTGTCTGTATATATGTGTCTGTATATATGTGTCTGTATATATGTGTCTGTATATATGTGTGTGTATATATGTGTGTGTATATATGTGTGTGTATATATGTGTCTGTATATATGTGTCTGTATATATGTGTCTGTATATATGTGTCTGTGTCTGTGTCTGTATATATGTGTCTGTATATATGTGTGTATATATGTGTCTGTATATATGTGTCTGTATATATGTGTCTGTATATATGTGTCTGTCTGTATATATGTGTCTGTCTGTATATATGTGTCTGTGTGCGTGTGTGTCTGTATATCTGTGTCTGTGTGTGTGTGTGTATATATATGTGTCTGTATATATGTGTCTGTGTATATGTGTCTGTGTATATGTGTCTGTGTATATGTGTCTGTGTATATGTGTCTGTATATATGTGTCTGTATATATGTGTCTGTATATATGTGTCTGTGTCTGTATATATGTGTCTGTGTCTGTATATATGTGTCTGTGTCTGTATATATGTGTCTGTGTCTGTATATATGTGTCTGTATATATGTGTCTGTATATATGTGTGTGTGTCTGTATATATGTGTCTGTATATATATGTGTGTGTGTGTATATATGTGTCTGTATATATGTGTGTGTATATATGTGTCTGTATATATGTGTGTGTATATATGTGTCTGTATATATGTGTCTGTATATATGTGTCTGTATATATGTGTCTGTGTCTGTCTGTGTATATGTGTCTGTATATATGTGTCTGTATATATGTGTCTGTATATATGTGTCTGTATATATATGTGTGTGTGTGTGTGTATATATGTGTCTGTATATATGTGTCTGTATATATGTGTCTGTATATATGTGTCTGTATATATGTGTCTGTATATATGTGTCTGTATATATATGTGTCTGTATATATATGTGTGTGTGTGTGTGTATATATGTGTCTGTATATATGTGTGTGTATATATGTGTCTGCATATATGTGTGTGTATATATGTGTCTGTATATATGTGTCTGTATATATGTGTCTGTATATATGTGTCTGTATATATGTGTCTGTGTCTGTGTATATGTGTCTGTGTATATGTGTCTGTGTATATGTGTCTGTGTATATGTGTCTGTGTATATGTGTCTGTGTATATGTGTCTGTGTATATGTGTCTGTGTATATGTGTCTGTATATATGTGTCTGTCTGTATATATGTGTGTGTGTCTGTATATATGTGTCTGTATATATATGTGTGTGTGTGTGTGTATATATGTGTCTGTATATATGTGTGTGTATATATGTGTGTGTATATATGTGTCTGTATATATGTGTCTGTATATATGTGTCTGTGTCTGTATATATGTGTCTGTGTCTGTATATATGTGTCTGTGTCTGTATATATGTGTCTGTGTCTGTATATATGTGTCTGTGTCTGTATATATGTGTCTGTGTATATGTGTCTGTGTATATGTGTCTGTATATATGTGTCTGTATATATGTGTCTGTATATATGTGTCTGTATATATGTGTCTGTGTCTGTGTATGTGTCTGTGTATATGTGTCTGTGTATATGTGTCTGTGTCTGTATATATGTGTCTGTGTCTGTATATATGTGTCTGTGTCTGTATATATGTGTCTGTGTATATGTGTCTGTGTCTGTATATATGTGTCTGTATATATGTGTCTGTATATATGTGTCTGTATATATGTGTCTGTATATATGTGTCTGTATATATGTGTCTGTATATATGTGTCTGTATATATGTGTCTGTATATATGTGTCTGTATATATGTGTGTGTATATATGTGTGTGTATATATGTGTCTGTATATATGTGTCTGTATATATGTGTCTGTATATATGTGTCTGTATATATATGTGTGTGTGTGTGTGTATATATGTGTCTGTATATATGTGTGTGTATATATGTGTCTGTATATATGTGTGTGTATATATGTGTCTGTATATATGTGTCTGTATATATGTGTCTGTGTCTGTGTATATGTGTCTGTATATATGTGTCTGTATATATGTGTCTGTGTATATGTGTCTGTGTATATGTGTCTGTATATATGTGTCTGTGTCTGTATATATGTGTCTGTGTCTGTATATATGTGTCTGTGTCTGTATATATGTGTCTGTGTCTGTATGTCTGTGTCTGTATATATGTGTCTGTATATATGTGTGTGTATATATGTGTGTGTATATATGTGTGTGTATATATGTGTGTGTATATATGTGTGTGTATATATGTGTCTGTATATATGTGTGTATATATGTGTCTGTATATATGTGTCTGTATATATGTGTCTGTATATATGTGTCTGTGTCTGTATATATGTGTCTGTGTCTGTATATATGTGTCTGTGTCTGTATATATGTGTCTGTATATATGTGTCTGTATATATGTGTGTGTGTCTGTATATATGTGTCTGTATATATATGTGTGTGTGTGTGTGTATATATGTGTCTGTATATATGTGTGTGTATATATGTGTCTGTATATATGTGTCTGTATATATGTGTCTGTGTATATGTGTCTGTATATATGTGTCTGTATATATGTGTCTGTATATATGTGTCTGTATATATGTGTGTGTGTGTCTGTATATATGTGTCTGTATATATATGTGTCTGTATATATGTGTCTGTATATATGTGTCTGTATATATGTGTCTGTATATATGTGTCTGTATATATGTGTCTGTATATATGTGTCTGTATATATATGTGTGTGTGTGTGTGTGTATATATGTGTGTGTGTGTGTGTGTATATATGTGTCTGTATATATGTGTGTGTATATATGTGTCTGTATATATGTGTCTGTATATATGTGTCTGTGTCTGTGTATATGTGTCTGTATATATGTGTCTGTATATATGTGTCTGTGTATATGTGTCTGTGTATATGTGTCTGTGTATATGTGTCTGTGTATATGTGTCTGTGTATATGTGTCTGTGTATATGTGTCTGTGTCTGTATATATGTGTCTGTCTGTATATATGTGTGTGTGTCTGTATATATGTGTCTGTATATATATGTGTGTGTGTGTGTGTATATATATGTGTCTGTATATATGTGTGTGTATATATGTGTCTGTATATATGTGTCTGTATATATGTGTCTGTGTCTGTATATATGTGTCTGTATATATGTGTCTGTGTCTGTATATATGTGTCTGTGTCTGTATATATGTGTCTGTGTCTGTATATATGTGTCTGTGTCTGTATATATGTGTCTGTGTCTGTATATATGTGTCTGTATATATGTGTCTGTATATATGTGTCTGTATATATGTGTCTGTGTCTGTGTATGTGTCTGTGTATATGTGTCTGTGTATATGTGTCTGTATATATGTGTCTGTATATATGTGTCTGTATATATGTGTCTGTATATATGTGTCTGTATATATGTGTCTGTGTATATGTGTCTGTATATATGTGTCTGTATATATGTGTCTGTATATATGTGTCTGTATATATGTGTCTGTATATATGTGTCTGTATATATATGTGTGTGTGTGTGTGTATATATGTGTCTGTATATATGTGTCTGTATATATGTGTCTGTGTCTGTGTGCGTGTCTGTGTCTGTATATCTGTGTCTGTGTGTGTGTGTGTATATATATATGTGTCTGTATATATGTGTCTGTATATATGTGTCTGTATATATGTGTCTGTATATATGTGTCTGTATATATGTGTCTGTATATATGTGTCTGTATATATGTGTCTGTATATATGTGTCTGTGTATATGTGTCTGTATATATGTGTCTGTATATATGTGTCTGTATATATGTGTCTGTATATATGTGTCTGTATATATGTGTCTGTATATATATGTGTGTGTGTGTGTGTGTGTGTATATATGTGTCTGTATATATGTGTGTGTATATATGTGTCTGTATATATGTGTGTGTATATATGTGTCTGTATATATGTGTCTGTATATATGTGTCTGTATATATGTGTCTGTGTCTGTGTATATGTGTCTGTATATATGTGTCTGTATATATGTGTCTGTGTATATGTGTCTGTGTATATGTGTCTGTGTATATGTGTCTGTGTATATGTGTCTGTATATATGTGTCTGTCTGTATATATGTGTGTGTGTCTGTATATATGTGTCTGTATATATATGTGTGTGTGTGTGTGTGTATATATGTGTCTGTATATATGTGTGTGTATATATGTGTCTGTATATATGTGTCTGTATATATGTGTCTGTGTATATGTGTCTGTATATATGTGTCTGTGTCTGTATATATGTGTCTGTATATATGTGTCTGTGTCTGTATATATGTGTCTGTATATATGTGTCTGTGTCTGTATATATGTGTCTGTGTCTGTATATATGTGTCTGTGTCTGTATATATGTGTCTGTATATATGTGTCTGTATATATGTGTCTGTATATATGTGTGTGTGTCTGTATATATGTGTCTGTATATATATGTGTGTGTGTGTGTGTATATATGTGTCTGTATATATGTGTCTGTATATATGTGTCTGTATATATGTGTCTGTATATATGTGTCTGTATATATGTGTCTGTATATATGTGTCTGTATATTTGTGTCTGTGTCTGTATATATGTGTCTGTGTCTGTATATATGTGTCTGTGTCTGTATATATGTGTCTGTATATATGTGTCTGTATATATGTGTCTGTATATATGTGTCTGTATATATGTGTGTGTATATATGTGTCTGTATATATGTGTCTGTATATATGTGTCTGTATATATGTGTCTGTATATATGTGTGTATATATGTGTCTGTATATATGTGTCTGTCTATATGTGTCTGTCTGTATATATGTGTCTGTCTGTATATATGTGTCTGTCTGTATATATGTGTCTGTCTGTATATATGTGTCTGTCTGTATATATGTGTCTGTGTGCGTGTCTGTATATCTGTGTCTGTGTGTGTGTGTGTATATATATGTGTCTGTATATATGTGTCTGTGTATATGTGTCTGTGTATATGTGTCTGTGTATATGTGTCTGTGTATATGTGTCTGTGTATATGTGTCTGTGTATATGTGTCTGTGTCTGTATATATGTGTCTGTGTCTGTATATATGTGTCTGTATATATGTGTCTGTATATATGTGTCTGTATATATGTGTCTGTATATATGTGTCTGTATATATGTGTGTGTATATATGTGTGTGTATATATGTGTGTGTATATATGTGTCTGTATATATGTGTCTGTATATATGTGTCTGTATATATGTGTCTGTGTCTGTATATATGTGTCTGTATATATGTGTGTATATATGTGTCTGTGTCTGTATATATGTGTCTGTGTCTGTATATATGTGTCTGTGTCTGTATATATGTGTCTGTGTCTGTATATATGTGTCTGTGTCTGTATATATGTGTCTGTATATATGTGTCTGTATATATGTGTCTGTATATATGTGTCTGTATATATGTGTCTGTATATATCTGTCTGTATATATGTGTCTGTATATATGTGTCTGTATATATGTGTCTGTATATATCTGTCTGTATATATGTGTCTGTATATATGTGTCTGTATATATGTGTCTGTATATATGTGTCTGTATATATGTGTCTGTATATATATGTGTCTGTATATATATGTGTGTGTGTGTGTGTGTATATATGTGTCTGTATATATGTGTGTGTATATATGTGTCTGTATATATGTGTGTGTATATATGTGTCTGTATATATGTGTCTGTATATATGTGTCTGTATATATGTGTCTGTGTCTGTGTATATGTGTCTGTATATATGTGTCTGTATATATGTGTCTGTATATATATGTGTGTGTATATATGTGTGTGTATATATGTGTCTGTATATATGTGTCTGTATATATGTGTCTGTGTCTGTATATATGTGTCTGTATATATGTGTCTTTGTCTGTATATATGTGTCTGTGTCTGTATATATGTGTCTGTGTCTGTATATATGTGTCTGTGTCTGTATATATGTGTCTGTATATATGTGTCTGTATATATGTGTCTGTATATATGTGTCTGTATATATGTGTCTGTATATATGTGTCTGTATATATGTGTCTGTGTCTGTATATATGTGTCTGTATATATGTGTCTTTGTCTGTATATATGTGTCTGTGTCTGTATATATGTGTCTGTGTCTGTATATATGTGTCTGTGTCTGTATATATGTGTCTGTATATATGTGTCTGTATATATGTGTCTGTATATATGTGTCTGTATATATGTGTCTGTATATATGTGTCTGTATATATGTGTCTGTATATATGTGTCTGTATATATGTGTCTGTATATATATGTGTGTGTGTGTGTGTGTGTATATATGTGTCTGTATATATGTGTCTGTATATATGTGTGTGTATATATGTGTCTGTATATATGTGTCTGTATATATGTGTCTGTGTCTGTATATATGTGTCTGTATATATGTGTCTGTGTATATGTGTCTGTGTATATGTGTCTGTGTATATGTGTCTGTGTATATGTGTCTGTGTATATGTGTCTGTGTATATGTGTCTGTGTATATGTGTCTGTCTGTATATATGTGTGTGTGTCTGTATATATGTGTCTGTATATATATGTGTGTGTGTGTGTGTATATATGTGTCTGTATATATGTGTGTGTATATATGTGTCTGTATATATGTGTGTGTATATATGTGTCTGTGTATATGTGTCTGTATATATGTGTCTGTGTATATGTGTCTGTATATATGTGTCTGTGTCTGTATATATGTGTCTGTGTCTGTATATATGTGTCTGTGTCTGTATATATGTGTCTGTGTCTGTATATATGTGTCTGTGTCTGTATATATGTGTCTGTGTCTGTATATATGTGTCTGTATATATGTGTCTGTATATATGTGTCTGTATATATGTGTCTGTATATATGTGTGTGTGTCTGTATATATGTGTCTGTATATATATGTGTGTGTGTGTGTGTATATATGTGTCTGTATATATGTGTCTGTGTCTGTGTGCGTGTCTGTGTCTGTATATCTGTGTCTGTGTGTGTGTGTGTATATATATATGTGTCTGTATATATGTGTCTGTATATATGTGTCTGTATATATGTGTCTGTATATATGTGTCTGTATATATGTGTCTGTGTCTGTATATTTGTGTCTGTGTCTGTATATATGTGTCTGTGTCTGTATATATGTGTCTGTGTCTGTATATATGTGTCTGTATATATGTGTCTGTATATATGTGTCTGTATATATGTGTGTGTATATATGTGTGTGTATATATGTGTCTGTATATATGTGTCTGTATATATGTGTCTGTATATATGTGTCTGTATATATGTGTCTGTATATATGTGTCTGTCTGTATATATGTGTCTGTCTGTATATATGTGTCTGTCTGTATATATGTGTCTGTCTGTATATATGTGTCTGTCCGTATATATGTGTCTGTGTGCGTGTCTGTGTCTGTATATCTGTGTCTGTGTGTGTGTGTGTATATATATGTGTCTGTATATATGTGTCTGTGTATATGTGTCTGTGTATATGTGTCTGTGTATATGTGTCTGTATATATGTGTCTGTATATATGTGTCTGTATATATGTGTCTGTGTCTGTATATATGTGTCTGTGTCTGTATATATGTGTCTGTGTCTGTATATATGTGTCTGTGTCTGTATATATGTGTCTGTGTCTGTATATATGTGTCTGTATATATGTGTCTGTATATATGTGTCTGTATATATGTGTGTGTATATATGTGTGTGTATATATGTGTGTGTATATATGTGTCTGTATATATGTGTCTGTATATATGTGTCTGTATATATGTGTCTGTATATATGTGTGTGTATATATGTGTGTGTATATATGTGTCTGTATATATGTGTCTGTATATATGTGTCTGTATATATGTGTCTGTATATATGTGTCTGTGTCTGTGTCTGTATATATGTGTCTGTATATATGTGTGTATATATGTGTGTGTATATATGTGTCTGTATATATGTGTCTGTATATATGTGTCTGTATATATGTGTCTGTGTCTGTGTCTGTATATATGTGTCTGTATATATGTGTCTGTATATATGTGTCTGTATATATGTGTATGTCTGTATATATGTGTCTGTGTCTGTATATATGTGTCTGTGTCTGTATATATGTGTCTGTGTCTGTATATATGTGTCTGTGTCTGT